>NC_142932.1:83194671-83222171 GCF_046866305.1 Octopus bimaculoides
GTTGTTCATTTATATATTTATTGGAATATTTTTTTAATACTTTAAGATATATTTAGCCAATAAAGAGTGTGTGAAATTTAAAACTGTTGTATTAATAGAGGACAAATAAAAAGTTTTCTGAATAAATCTAGTAGTGTAAAACAAAAGAAATGATATACTTACATATATGTATACATACATAAGTATATCTACATACACAGATTTATATATATATATATATATATATATATATATATACACACACACATACATATACACATACACACACAATCACATATGTATGATGCATAGAGAAAAATAATATGGGAAACAATTGGATTGAATAACACCTGAAGGACTGAATGAAAACACCCAGAGAACTTAACAATTGAAGAAAAAAGAAGACTGTTTTACAAAAACGTAACATCAAAGTAATTAATTGAGGATGTAACGGAATTGCACTAGTTTTGCAAAAAATATAAGGAAACAAAATAAAGATAAATAGTAAAAAGACAATAGATATGGAACTACAGAGAGGAAATAACAATATTTGAATATTCTCTATCTTACAACATTAAAAGAAGGTTTGAAAATAATTTTCAAGTACAGTCAATATATAAGAGTGCGTGTGTAAATTAGATATAATAGTTTGTATTTTCAAGTGAGGGGGAACAGTACTCAATACAAGATGCGGAGAATATAGTTTTTATTTTGATAGTAAAACAGTATAAATTTTCCTCATTGAAAATGTGAAATGTGAAACTATTGGCAGTTTAAATTTGTGACTGGTATCTAGTTTTCCATCACAGCTTCCTCTTTTGCTTACAGTATGTCTTTGGCAGAGTTCCTACTAACTAAATAATATTTTGAATCTAACAATAAGATCCAAGGAAAGTCACAATGGGCCTGTGTTAGCAACAAGTGCTCAGTACAAGATATGGAGAATATAGTTTTTATTTTGATAGCAAAACAGTATAAATTTTCCTTATTGAAAATGTGAAATGTGAAACTATTGGCAGTTTAAATTTGTGACTGGTATCTAGTTTTCCATCACAGCTTTCTCTTTTGCTTACAGTATGTCTTTGGCAGAGTTCCTACTAACTAAATAATATTTTGAATCTAACAATAAGATCCAAGGAAAGTCACAATGGGCCTGTGTTAGCAACAAGTGCTCAGTACAAGATATGGAGAATATAGTTTTTATTTTGATAGCAAAACAGTATAAATTTTCCTTATTGAAAATGTGAAATGTGAAACTATTGGCAGTTTAAATTTGTGACTGGTATCTAGTTTTCCATCACAGCTTTCTCTTTTGCTTACAGTATGTCTTTGGCAGAGTTCCTACTAACTAAATAATATTTTGAATCTAACAATAAGATCCAAGGAAAGTCACAATGGGCCTGTGTTAGCAACAAGTGCTCAGTACAAGATATGGAGAATATAGTTTTTATTTTGATAGCAAAACAGTATAAATTTTCCTTATTGAAAATGTGAAATGTGAAACTATTGGCAGTTTAAATTTGTGACTGGTATCTAGTTTTCCATCACAGCTTTCTCTTTTGCTTACAGTATGTCTTTGGCAGAGTTCCTACTAACTAAATAATATTTCGAATCTAACAATAAGATCCAAGGAAAGTCACAATGGGCCTGTGTTAGCAACAAGTGCTCAGTACAAGATATGGAGAATATAGTTTTTATTTTGATAGCAAAGCAGTATAAATTTTCCTTATTGAAAATGTGAAATGTGAAACTATTGGCAGTTTAAATTTGTGACTGGTATCTAGTTTTCCATCACAGCTTTCTCTTTTGCTTACAGTATGTCTTTGGCAGAGTTCCTACTAACTAAATAATATTTTGAATCTAACAATAAGATCCAAGAAAAGTCACAATGGGCCTGTGTTAGCAACGAGTATAAAATATTGGAAAAGTTCTCGATATTATATAATAATCTCTAGCAAAGACACAGGGCCATAAATATGGAGAACTGGGTGTAAACCACAATAAAAAATACTGCAAAGTGAAGAAACTATGTTTGTCTTCTTACAACAGCCAGAAAATCACTCTTTGTTGCCTCAGAGAAAAACTTACATGAAGGACACATGGCTCAGTGGTTAGAGCGCTGGGCTCACATTCATGATATAGTGAGTTTGATTCCTGGACCAGACTGTGTGTTGTATTCTTGAGCAAGACACTTTATTTCCTCCTATTGCTCCAGTTCGCTCAGCTGTAGAAATGAGTTGCAATGTCACTGTTGCCAAGCTGTATCTGCCTTTGCCTTTCTCTTGGATAACAACAGTGGCGTAGAGAGGAGAGGCTGGTATGCATGGGTGACTGCTGGTCTTCCATAAACAATTTTGCCTGGACTTCTTTCCGCACTGTTGAAATATATTGTGATGAATTTCGTGTTTCAAAATGTTGCCTACTTTTTACTCAGCCTGACAGTTACATGCACGTAAATAATAATAATAATAATAATAATAATAATCCTTTCTGCTGAAGGCACAAGGCCTGAAATTTGGTGGGAGGGGACCAGTCAGTTACATCAACCCCAGTGTTTCACTGGTACTTAATTTATTGACCCCCAAAAAGGATGAAAGACAAACTCGACCTTGGTGGAATTTGCACTCAGGACATAGTGACAGGCAAAATACCACTAAGCATTTCGTCCAGCATGCTAATGATTCTGCCAGCTCGCTGCCTTAAATAATGATAATAATAATAATAATAATAATAATAATGGTACATAATTTAAGCACAAACCCAGTAATTTTTTAACTGAGTTATCAATACCATGAAGCTCAGTACTTGATTGGCACTTTATCAACCCCAATATATACACACAAACATACATATATACAGATAATATAGACATATGTGAATATATATATATCAATTTGAAAAGGAAACACTTAAGCAATGAGAAAGGCAGGCTCTATTTTACACTTTCTTTCCTGTGATATCAAATATACAACACATTTGAAAACCAGGGTGTTTGCATATATTTTGGAAACAGCTACTGAACAGCTGGAAATTACAAATCAATCACTCTCAAAACAGGGACCGGTATCTAGTTTCCCATAACAGTTAATCGCAAACACAGCTTCCTCTTTTGCTTACAGTTAGTATGTCTTTGGCAGAGTTCCTACTAACTAAATAATACTTTGAATCTAACAATAAGATCCAAGAAAAGTCATAATGGGTCCGTGTTGGCAACGAGTATAAAAGATTGGAAAAGTAATAAAAAAAAAACATGATCTTACGATAAAGTAGAAGAAAGGCTAATGTTTCAGACAAAACCTGTCATCAGAAAATCCTGTACTGAAATTTGGTGACATCAGAGGACATCATTTCCAAAGAAAAAAGAAGCTCTGCTCAAAAACATTACATTATTCCTCGTCATCCTGAAAGATAATTTATTCCACTTTCCAACTACTTGCATTAAGGAGAAACAAGTTTGATAACTATGATCTAATACAGCCATGGGTGACCTGCAGCTCACAGAACTTTCTGAATATTGTATGGCTAACCGAATGTTTTTAGTAGTGTAACCCACCAGATGATGAGCTTAACAGCATTTTGTCTGTCTTTACATTCTGAGTTCAAATTCTGCCCAGTTTGACTTTGCCCTATCATCCTTTCAGAGTCACTAAGGTAAGTACAGTTAAGCAATGGGGTCAATGTAATTGACTGGTCCATCCCCACCAAAATTTCAGGCCTTGTGTCCAGAGTAGAAAGTGGTGGTGGTGGTGGTGGTGGTGCTAGGGGGAGGAGGAGGAGGGGGAGGAGGAAGAGGATGGGGAGGAGGAGGAGGATTAAGTGGCAGCTTAAGTAGAGCAGTAGATACAAATACCTCATGGTACTTAATGCCGTCTCTTTTGGTGCTGAGTTCAAATCCAGCCAAGATCAAAGTATTTAAGTATTGGGGTCAATGCAATCAACTGTACCCTTCCCTTAGTATCCTTGGCATATGTCAGAAATCAATAGTAGTAGTGGTGGTGGTAATAGTAGTAGTAGTAGTAGTGATGCAACCTGATGTTAAAGCATGAGTTAAGACTCACTTTCACTTTCACGCAAACAAACACACACAGTACAATTCACAGAAAAGTTGGCAAAACTACAGGGTCAAACATCACAACAAACCCTAACATTCTTTGCACAAGTTGCTCCACCCTTTTAAATCAATTTGGTTATTTATTTTGTAAATACCAGAGGGATGAAAGGCTAAGTCAACTGAGATGGGTTCAAATGAATCGCAGAAACGCAGACTTTAAAACTTGTTACTGGCATGCAATTACTACTACTACTACTACTACTACTACTACTACTACTACTACTACTACTACTACTACTACTATTATGGTGGCAACAGCAGTGTTAGCAATGCTGCAATGACAATGGTGATGATATTTTGAACCCATTCAAGCAAAGATTAATCAATTGAACATTTTATTTATCACAAACCAATAGGATATAAGTATGGCCTGAATCCTATATTGTGTAGTGTTACATGAAAATTGAATAGATCTATTGGGGATATAATGGGAGATATCAAAGCGATATAACAAAGGGTACAAAAGTGATATTTCGAAATCTAAAATAAAAGAACTTTTTATACAGATATCAAATGTCAAAATCAAGTATGTGTATAGACAAGTAAACATGCATTTATTGTGTTTATGTTGAACTATATTACACATATATGTATATATTATATTTGTGTATAATTGTATGCGTATGTTTATACAGTTATGTACATATAGAGTCCTAACACACCACCAGATATATGTCTGGAGATATGTAGAGTATGTATATTGAACACACAAACAAATATACACACCAACGAATGTACTTTCAGATAGGTAAATGTATATGCATACACAAAATATATATCAATGAGAATACACACAAAAAAATGTATACATAAGGATTTGTGTTTGTTCAATTTTCCAATTGAAGATTTAACACAAAAATATGAAAAAAAAATATTAAATCAAAAGAATTTTTCAGGAAAAAATATTCAATCGTTCATGCATACTTAATAAATGAATAGCATGCACAAAACCAACACGAATTCAAATACATTCACACACACACACACATACATATGTACATAAATATACATACATATTCATAGACATACACAATAATATATGCATGTATGTATATATATATATATATATATATATATGTGTGTGTGTGTGTGTGTGTGTGTGTGTGTGTGTGTGTATATATATATATATATATGTATATGTATATATATATGTGTGTGTGTGTGTGTATATATATATATATATATATATATATATATATATATATATATATATAACCCATTGTAGATTTTTTCGTAATTTTTTTACTGGAAACTTTTCACTCAATCTCTTCATCTCTGTAATGTGAACTTTAAAATATTTTAATTTATATTGACTCGCAATGGGAAAAAATAAAAAAATAGAGATTTAAAAATGTCAAAAAAATAAAATATATATAAACTCAACATCTAAATGTTGTCAAATGTTTCTAAATCTGATATTATGTAAAATAATGGTTGTTGATTCAGAATCTTTTCCTTTTTTACCTATTTTGTTCCAGAATGATGTAAGTGGTATTTTTCCCCTTTTTTTCCCCTCTTCTTTTATTAATATGCCACTCTACTGATTTGTATGCTCGTTACGTATTTATTTTACTTTCATTATATCATTCGATATATATTTTATGTATCATGTATATATTTTAGGAGATAGAAACTGTATGGAAGCCTATCACATGTATGTAGAGAGAAGGTGGGGAGACAAGTAAGAGGTGAATGTGCACACATGCACATATATTTAATTATAGTCTTAGTTTCAATTAAAAATAAGTTTGTGTGTGTCCATGGCAAGTTATGTTGCATCCTTACATAACCAAAAATGTAACTTAATAACACAATAAAATAACTGCTATAGTAAAACCCTTGAAGGTGGTGCTCCAGCATGGTACCATCTTCCAATTACTGAAACTATTAAAAGAATCATCATCACCATCATCATCATTTAATGTCCATGTTCCATACGAGCATGGGTTGGACAGTTTGACAAGGATCCAATGTGCTCCACTGCCTGGTGTGGGATTGTTTCTATAGCTGGATGCCCTTCGTAACACCAACCACTTTAAAGTGAGTACCGAGTGCTTTTTTTTCCTTTTTTTATCATGTCACTGGAACAATGGAAGTTGTTAAGTAGCTCACAAGTCATCAAACTCAGAGAGAGGGAAGATGCTGCATCAGTATTTTGGATGGGGATAAAAGTATGAGGGAAGAGGTTGGAGAAAGAGCAGGTTCTTGTTTTAGAGCAGTTGTTCTCAACTGGGGTCTAGATGGGCCTTTAGTGTCCACATCAGATTTTTGGAGGGGTCCATGCAACAAAATAGTAAATTGGGGATCAATGATAGTATTTTAAAGGTCTCTGAAAAAGTTTTACTTTAACCCTTTAGTATTTAAGCTGGCCATATCAGGCCAAAATTGTCTTCCAGTTTTATGCTCAAACCAGCCAGCTCTGACCTCTCACACCTACCCTACAAAGTCAGAGTTACAAGATACTGTACAATTAACTTAAAACAATGTAATTAAACAGGCTTTACATTTGACAGAGTAATCTGAATGCTGAAGGGTTAAATGTATTGATACATATTGCTAAAAACAGCTTGGTTTTTTTTTCCAACATTTTACATAGTTCAACCTACACAAGTAAATATGCGCAAAACAAAAGATGCATTTTGAAAGAAGTTTGGGATCCACCGGAATAAAATGGTAATCAAAAGGGTTGACAGATAAAAAAATGGTTGAGAACCCTTTTTGTAGAGGAGCTACTGACATGAGAGAGAGAGAGAATAGAGAAAGAGAATGAATTAAAGGTTATCTCCAAGGAGATAGATGAGGTATCCAGGTGGCAACTCAAGTAGCAGGATTAGTAGTGGATTGGGGTAGTGGGGATTTGCAAGTGTGTTGGAGGAAGAGATAATGAAAGTTTGAGAAGGAGGCCAGCAACATTGTAAGGATTAGGGAAAGGTTTTGCAGTAAGAATTCCAATTTTCAGCACTCTGAGTTCAAATCCTGTCAACTTTACACTTCATCCACTTGGGTTCAATAAAAAAAAGTAGCAACTCAAGCCAATAGTTTGTCAGGATTGCAAGAATGTTGGACCGAATGCCTGGTGGCATTTGTTCCCCCAATTCATTGCATATCAAGCTCAAATCCCACCATGGTCTACTTCGGTGATAGATCTAATCTGTCATCTGGTTTTAACATTTGATCATAAAATTTAGGATTAAAAATTTAGATTCTGTAATTAAAAGCAAAACACATCAGTTGATGAATGACTATAGAGTTGTTCTCAACTGTAGAGATTAATCTTGAAAAGCTTGATCTGTATCTATAACAGCTTGAATTTGACAATGAAAGATTGGTATACTCCACTCTGACTCAGTAAAAATAAAGATTTTTTTGTCAGTCAAGACAGTTGAAATATCTGTGAAGTTAACACGTGTTCATATTCATGCACATACGCACATCAGCTATGAGCTGGTGTGTGTGTGTGTACATACACACACTTTCATTCCACTTTTGAAATAAAAGTAAATGCAGATTTGTTTTTAATCTAACATAATATTATATATACATATATCTATCTATCTATCTATCTATCTATATATATATATATATATATATATATATATATATATATATATATATATACATACATACATATATATATATATATATATATATATATATATATAGCAATGTGCTTACATCAATTTCAAAAAATTCAGCAAAATTGCATGTGAAATTCTTTTTGTTATTTATTTAAAATAGAGAAAAAATACATTTTATTTTTGTTTGCTTATTTTCCAATTCATTTTGTTCTCATTTTTAATGGTTTTTTTTTTTTTTCATTGTTCCAAGAAAATTAATCTAAAAAGATGGAACATCTGGAGTAAGTGAGCTGTATGCTGGAAAGACAAGTCAAACATTGTACTGTGACAACAGAATAAAAATTAAAGTGCTGGCACACACGAAGGTATTTGCAACAATACACTTGTTGCACTCTGTCGTCAAATCAATAACAGCCATATTACAAGACAAAATAAAATGCAAAAGTCCCTAGCTTAGTGTGCAGACTGCGCTCCTTTTTCTCTACTAAACTGCAGAATATTGTAGTGATGGCTGCTATGTTATGCAAGTATATCTACACATGCTGAAAAACAGGATATCACATTGTCTGGTTAAGTTAGCATGACTGTAGCGCAGATGGTAGAGTAGGCATTATAAAAAAGAAAAATTTCATGTTCAGCATGTAGGTGGGTTGTTCCATGGATGTAACAATTATGAAGACAGAGGTTTAAGTAGATGGGTGAGTGGGCGATAGTGAGAAAAGAGTCATCGGAAATAAAAAGCGAGATGGAGAGAGAGAGAGAGAGTTGGGTAGCGTGGAGAAAGATGAAGTTTCCTACTTTAATGGCAGAAAATCAAAGAGATCAAAGCAATAGCAAAACTGGTCAGGAATAAATGTACAAAAGACAAAAAAACTCCTTCAGAATAGAACAAATAAATGATAGAATGAATACGAAATGAAGAAAAGAGAACAAGAGAGGAATGTATAATTGGAAATAGGAGAAAAGTAGAAAAGGAGGAAAAAAAAAATAAGAAAAAATAAATTAAAAGATAGTTAAAAATAACAATCATGCTAAATACTAAGAAAAAAAGCAAACAGTAAAGAAACTGATGAAAAAATGAAAGAATGAGTAAATGAATATAATGGCGATAAAAAAGGGGAAGAAGAAGAAGAAGAAAGGAAAACGATATCTGAAACATTAACAATGAAGACCCAACTTTAGATTTACAAAAATACAATTGTCACCACAATGTTTGCATTACACTAATACTAATATGATGTCAGATAATATCAAATAGCAGTGATCAAATAATGAGAGGATTGCAAAAATATTAATAATTGCATCTAATTTAGAAACAAGACCAGTAATTTTGTGGGGAGAGTTAGTTGATACCCTTGATTCTAATTTACTGACCATAAGAGCAATGAAAACAAAGATCACTTTGGAGGGATTTGAACTCAGAATGTAAAGAGTCATAAAAAGATATATTACAAACCACTTTTCCAATACTTTAACTATTCTACAAGACAGTCAGAGGTGATGGTTAAAGAAGAGCAGTAGTACTAGTATAACTACTGCAAGTTTTGTATTTAATGGTGATGGAGATGATGTCAACAAAAAAAAAAAAAAAATTAGGGTGGCTACTAAAGTATTGATATCTCTATTAAGGTCATATTTTGGATGTAGATGAATGTTTTAATTAAAATTTCAGAAGCTCTGTCAATGTGAAATGTAAAATTTTGAAACTGTTACTGGTGTTAATGGATTCAAACTACAAGTATGACACTGCAGGACAAAAGTAAAAAGAAGTCAAATAATCTTTTCTATTCTAGGCACAAGGCCAACAATTTTTGGGTAGGAGGTCAGTCAATTAGATCAACCCCAGTACGCAACTGGTACTTAATTTATCGACCCCAAGAGGATGAAAAGCAAAGTCGACCTCGGTGGAATTTGAACTCAGAACGTAAAGACAGACGAAATACTGCTAAGCATTTCGCCTAGCATGCTAACATTTCTGCTAGCTCACCACCTTAAAAATAAGTCAAATAATGAGTATTAATTTAAGTTAGTGTTTACATATTTAATATAATAAACATTAAAATGAAATCATGTTGCAAACTTATTACAACTCCACATATGGTTACTAAATTCTTCATGAAAATAATAATGAGATCACTAATTAGACATACAATATTATACCAGAACAGGTATAGAAATTAGCATATTTAAAAAAAATTCATCCATCTTTTCAACCCACTATTCCTGAGAGAGTTGTTGGGGTAGAATCCTTAGGCACCTCCTCTACAGGGTCCTATCAAAAGCAACCTTCATTACATTTTCCAGCCGGTCTGCAAAGCATGACTAACCAAAATAATCTTATTCTTGGTTCACCCTTAGGTCACTTGCTGGTTGGTTTGGCTTGGAGAATCTGTCTTGCAATTCTTTTCTGTGACATTCTAATCACATGTCCATAGCACCAGAGTTGTAGCCTTTCAATGCAGAGAAGTAGTAGCTTGACCTGGAAAGACTCCCTTGGTCTCTGAGCTACATACCCTATCAAGTAGTGTTACACCAAGAGAGCCTTCTCATCCACATGAGAAGCGATGGTTAAATTAGTGTTAACATATTTAATGGAGTTTAATTTCATCAACTTTAAGAAGCCAGAGAACAAAACATTCTTTTCTTGCTACATAGCTCTTTGCATTCAGTGAATACTTCAACAATAATAACCAGAACTACATGTGGACTCCTTTCACTAGCAATGGTTCATTATCCTCAAAACACTCATTCCCTTCACCTTGATATATATACACACACACACACTAATAGAACTATTAAAATATCAGTATCCATTTAAACCTACGTAGAGTGATAAATCTGTCTTGATATCTTTATAATTAATCCAACGAATTCAGTTCAAACTGAGTGAAAAGAGGTTTGTTGAAAAGCTATAATTGACAGGGTTAGCTTCAACAGAATATAAATGATACGAGCTTAACATCTTTTATGAACATAAATTCAATGCAATACACTACTTACAGGTTTCAAAAATTTGGAAATCAAGAATTTGAAGAGATTTAGTGAAATAATCTTTTTATATTTAACCCTTTAGCCATTAGATTATTCTATCATTATTTTGAATCCTGCATTATCTCAAAGCATTGAGATTTTGATGATGCAGTTATGTACTTCTAAAACGACATTGCAGGGTAGGTGTGAGAGGTCAGATCTGGCTGCTTTGAACACAAAACAGACAGAATATTTGGCATGGATGTAGCTGGTTTAAATGCTAAAAGGATTAACTAACATTTAGAACATAATTTAATGGAAAATTCGGTCTAATTAAATATGAACATTTTAAAAAAAGGTAGTTTGTATCATAAGTGATAGTCTCGGTTGAGTTGGTATCAAAAGAAACAAATATCAATACTACAATCTCTAAAACAAGTACCAAGCTGTCAGATGTTCAGCCCAGAGTGTTAATTCAGATATTTACCTGAAATGATACCACAATAATTTTATCATTGAATAGCCATCCTTCATAATGCTAATCGGAAAGAAAGGTGTTCAAAAGTAAAAATTGAACAGTTGTGCTGACTAAGTGAAGTTGAGTAATGGACCTAGTCAAAGAGCAAAGATTCAATGACAGTTTTTTCAAATCATGACCTTGAACATTCAACTTTCTTTGTATTTAAAGTTATAATTAAAACAAAAGAATTCCAATGAATTAGCAAATAAATTTTAAGTTATCTTGTTCTGAAAATTTTATTCAACGTTTAAATGATGTATGGAAGAACTAACTTGAAGGGTTCAAATTTAAATGTAATACTTAAGATTTTTCAAGGATCTTTCATTTTTAGTAATCACTCTTTGTTTGCTTGGAGTTTGTCTCATTTTATTTTCTAATTTAAATTTCAAATTTTGGAAGGACAAATCATTATTTTGGCAATTTGGGAATGTTTATTTCATTTTCTTTTTAAAAATTTCCATTTTATTGCTTGTTTTCTTCAATTCAACAAATCTGCCAAAATGGATTTCAATTTAATTGTACACCTCAAGATACCTCTGTTTACTGCTGTGACTGAATAAAACAATTATAAAACAAAAAAAAAAGATATTAAAAACAAACAAAAAAAAAAGAAAGAGAGGAATAGCTGCTGCAAACAGCAGCAGCAGCAGCAACCACAAAAATATAAATGATGATGTAGAAAATATTTAAAAAAAAGGAAGCTAAACAATGTCGCTTTAATGATTTTTATCTTACAGAGCAAATCTTCCACTGATGATGATTATGATGATGATGATGATGATTAAAGCATTGTGATGATGATGATTACAGCATCAGAGCATATAAAAAGAGCAAATAAAAAGGAAAAAAACACTGGTGAGAAGAAGGGAGACTACGTTGATGATAATGATAGCTATGAAGATGATAACTGTGGCTTGAAAACATAATACTGCCAAACTGTATTCTATTGTATAATTGAAGAATTTAGCTCAATATGTCCAAGAAAACATAGATGATGATTATGATGATGATAAGATGAAAAGAAAAGAAGGAAGATTAAGAATAAAGAAACAAATGATACGCCAGGAAGAAGGGAGATGAAGAAGGTAAAAATGTAAAATATAAAGAGAAAGAAGATTAGAAAACTGGACTTTCAAAGCACGACTTTGACCCAAAACAATGACAACCTGCCGAAGGCTTGTCGTGACAAATGTTGTTTTAATAGCTCCACCGTTTTATCTCTAGATTTTTCAGTGAACCTGTGTATGTGCCAAAGCCTGTCAAGGCATACATACAATTGTTATACAGTACAGGACTCTGTCTAAGACCATGATACCATTCTTGTTATAAGCATACATTTTAATGTGTGCATACACACATGTTGAATATATTAATATTGAATATCATTATTAATTTCCATCCTGCTGTGACAGAGATTTAAATTAATACTCATGTGGTCGAAAGAGTAGTTCAACCTTGATAGGAATTGAACTGAAAATCATTTGTTGAATTATACCATTCAAAACTCTCATGTATCTGCTTCAGCCCACCAAACAAAAAATTAAGCATCCCAAACACAAGTTTGAGAATTTAAAGATCAGTTCCATCATATGACAGCTTGAGAAAATGTGGAAATGAGTATATATAATAAAAATAAGAATTTGAAATAATCATATAAACCAGTCAATGAAAACAGGTATATGGATACAAGTGTTCCTATATTCTGTATGTGAATATATATATATATATATATATATATATATATATATATATATTCTGTGCATAATAATAATATCTTATAAGCTTAAAGCTTATAAGCAAAAACCATGTATTGATTAAAGAAAATAGTCTAATACTGAAGGATATAAGCCCTCAACAGAAAAAAGTAGTGTTTTCTGTAACCATGAGACATGAACCCACACCTCTATGTTTTCATGACAAATGAAATATACATATGGCTATGTGTGTGTGTATACACAAACCAGCCATAATTACATGTTCAGCGATATGTATAGCTGATCATGTGATCATATATGTATGTGTGTGTGTGTGTGTGTGTGTGTGTGTGTGTGCGTACGTGGGTGTGGGTGTGTGCATGCATCAAAGTTAATAATCAGAATACTGCATACACATTCTTCCCGTGTGTGTATGTGTTATTTCTTTACTACCCACAAGGGGCTACACACAGAGGGGACAAACAAAGACAGGCAAACGGATTGAGTCGATTATATCGACCCCAGTGCGTAACTGGTACTTATTTAATCGACCCCCGAAAGGATGAAAGGCAAAGTCGACCTCGGCGGAATTTGAACTCAGAACGTAGCGGCAGACGAAATACCGCTAAGCATTTCGCCCGGCGTGCTAACGTTTCTGCCAGCTCACCGCTGTGTGTGTGTATTGTTTGTAGAAAACATAAATCCAGAGAAGCTCACTCTAAGACGTAGAGCTGTATATATTTTACTGGGGAAGGCCGGTTTATTAGGCCAGTTTTGGAGTCTGACGATACACCATAAGGTTAAACCCTTTATCGATGGGAAACCCAGGGTAATCCCATAAACCAGCCTTCCCCTGTAAAATACATATATATATATTTGAGTCTAATGAGGCTAAATGTCTACTTGTACTAGCAAAAATATAATCTCATATTCCACCTATATGTATGGTGTGTTTCTTCAGTTGAAGTTTACCGTTATACATATAAAACATGCATATCAAATATATAATCTTTATCCGTATTCTTTTACTTGTTAAAATTGACCCCCAGTACTGATTTTTAAGTCTGGTATTAAGTCTATCAGTCTCTTTTACCAAACCACTAAGCTATGGGGGACACAAACAAACCAACACCTGTTCCAAAGTGGAGGGTGAGGGAACTGGCATTCTATCAGTTTTGACAAGTGTTTCAGTTGATCCAACAATGGAACTACCTGCTCATGAAATTAACCACCAAGTGGCTATGCACACCGCATACATGCATACCCTTATTGTAGTTTCTGGAAGAATCAGTGTGACACAGAGTGTGACAAGGTTGGCCCTTTGAAATACAGGTACTACTCATTTTTGCCAGCTTAGTGGACTGGAGCAACGCGAAATAAAGTGTTTTGCTCAAGGACACAATGCACTGTTGGGAATTGAGCTCATGACCTTACAATCATGAGTTAAATACCCTAACCACTGGGTGGGGGGGATCACAAACACATATATACATACATACATACCTATCATCATAGATGTATTAGGTTATGTACCAACAAATTTGCACAAAAAGAAAACCTAGAAATATTCGGTTTCATGGAGAAAGAACAAAAGAAACTGATGTGGATTCTCCAAATCCAATCTATTAGTGAGTGGCACAGTGAAGATCTGTAAGATATTCCAAAAATTCTCCATCTGAGATTCTCATGTGAATAGATGCACACACTTGTGTGTATGCAGCAACGTTTCAATCAACACACCAACTCAACCACATATTTACAAACACTGAGAAATCTCTTAACTCGAAAAGTCTTGTCGATTTGTTAGCGACCGGCATGCACTCTCTCAAGAACTTAAATTAAACTCAAAGAAAAATCATTCATTCATTCATTGATACATACACACATAACATACATACATACATTACACACACGTGAGCGCACACACATACAATGGGTTTCCACATTATTTCTTGCCAACCAAATTCACTCAGGGTTATAATAGAAGACCCTTTCCTTAGATGCAGCACCGTGGGAGTGAATCCAAAAATACATGATTCCAAAGCAAACAACTTACCAACACGACCATGTCTGCACCTGTGTATGTGTGCGTATGTATCAAACACTTAAGCATGCATATGAAAACTATGTTTATGAATGGATACATAAATATATATTTTATTTCTTCTATTTATAAATATATATCCTTTTAGTAATCAATATATACGGACGCTTATTGAATGACATAAAATATTCATTCATATACACACACATACATACACCTCTTTATGATTGCTTGCAAAAATATAAAATAAATAAAAATAAAACAAATGAAATGTAAATTAATCCAATTATTTCTCAATGTATAATTGGTTCTAATCTGTCTTTTATAGTAGTTTTATCTGATTTATATTCAATTGTGGCTGAAAATTAAAACAACATTGCGAGAATGATGAACTTTCATGTAGGATGGTTAGTTGAGGAGGTAAAGCAGAAATCATTTAATACAAAACTGATATCAGACTGGAAAAAGCAAAAAATATAGACTGCTATAAATGATAATAAACCCTAATGGCACCAACAAAATCCCACAAAATATTATTAGAAATCTTTTCTTGTTTTTTTTGTTTTTTTTGTTATTCAATCATTTATTTATTTATATACAAAATAGACAAGAGAGATGGTGCCAGATATATTTTATGTTCACTGATTATTTAGCTACAACAAGTTCAATACTAAATGACCCATGGAAATGAACTTGTCAAATTTGCTATCTAAGCACAATTATACATTCTGAAGTAGAGTCTCTCAGCTATTAGGGGTGCCTCCATCAGATTAAATTTACAGTTTGTAATATTTGAAACTGTTTGAACCAATAAATACATCATCATCATTATAGTTACATTAAAGGTATTTCTTCTGGATCATTATATTCTGAGTTCAAATCTTCCCAAGGTCAACTTTACCTTCCACCCTTCCCTCTTTGATAAAGTAAATATCAGTCAAGTACTGGAGTTGAATTTAACCAACTAACCAACTTTTTCCCTCCAAATTGCTAGTCTTGTGCCCAAACAGTTTTAAGATGGTGGATAGACAGAATTAGTGGGGTATTGAAACCAAATGTCTTGCAGTATTTGTTCTGGCTCTTTATTTTCTGTTTTCAAATCCCACTGAGGTCAATTTTACCTTTCATCCTTCTGCATTTGATAAAATCAAGTACTAGTCAAGACATGAGATTGATTTAATTTACTACCCTCCCTCCAAATTTCTGGCCTTATGCCTACGTCATTAATATCATTGTTACATTAAAAAAAAAAAAAAGCAGTGCTGACTTCCACTTTTGATTTCATCACTGTTTTATGTTCAAATCCAACCACAGTTAACTTATTAATGAACCATAACATACTATAAAGTATATTAACCTTTTCATTACCAACCCGGCTGAAACCGGCTCTGATTCTTTCATACAAACGTCTTGTTTTCATAAATTTTGAATCAAAATCTTCCACTAAACCTTAGTCACAATTTATGTTCCTAACACTAACTGAATGATAACTAAGTTATTTTACTAAATTCTCTGTTATATTTAAAATAATTGAAAGAAACACAGAGCATCTAAAAATAATATGGTAACAAAAGTGTTAAACATTTCTATAAGTCAATACTATATCCTACTATGTTAGCAGTGTGTTTTACATCACTTGTGAAGGTTATCTTCACAATAGAAATCATAGCAGTACTGATTTTTGCTATGACAATACAATCACAAACAAGTTATCTGTTTGTAAATCCATTTATGTGACTCTTCTTCTGCAAATCTGTGGTTTTGCGCCAATATAAGAAATTATTATAATACCGATTAGTACACTAGCGCTGTCAAAATTGATAGCATTGTAAAAGAAGTGAGATAAAACTGGCATTTATTAAATGAATCAACATAGACTTGTTACAACATATGTATCATTGCCAGGCTAGATTCTGATTAAAGTTCATCTACCAAAAATAGTATATCTTTACCTATAACATACATTCTATACACATACAAATATCATTATGATATATCCTACATATAATACTATTATGATGATACATCATAATATGCAAACTTTATTCAATATACAGTCACTGCAATGTCTATCTATTTGTATACATATAGAGATTTTAATACTTTCATTACTGTATTTATTTTGAGATGCTCTGTGTTTCTTTCAATAACAAAGAATTTAGTAAAATAACTTAGTTATCATTCAGTTAGTGTTAGGAACATAAATTGTGACTAAGGTTTGGTGGAAGATCCTAATTCAAAACTTATGAAAACAAGACATTTGTACTCAGAGTCAGAGCCAGATTCAGCCAGGTTGGTAACAAAAGGGTTAATGTACTCCATCCATTTAGAGAAAAATATCATTTAATATACACAGTATCTAAATACATGCTATTAGTTTCATGCTGCAGAAACACAATAAATCAGTAGATTTTTAAATCATGATTTGTGCCTCCAAAGCAAAAGGCATCTCAGCCTAAAGGATTGCTTGGAGGCACAAGGCATGTTATAAATTTCTGATTTATTGTGTTTCTACAGCATGAAACTAATAGCAGCACATATTTAAACACTGTGTAAGGAAAAGTATCTGTAGCCATTTTAGAACTTAGTGTTGCTTAACTTTCATTTTGACAACAACTAAAACAAAAAAACAAAAAAAATCTGAAAGTATTTTGAGAGCCAAATCTGTATCCAGCTCACAATTTCAAATAATTGTTTGATCTTAAAGCATTGGTACTTATTTTATCATGAACAGATAGATAAACGGTATGGTTTCAAGTGAAGAACCAGAAACTCCAAACCTGTCTTGCCGAGTATTTATACTGGTATTCATAAGTCTATATCAACTCAACACCATTGATGCTAACTTGATATGGTTAAAAAGCATATATATATATATATATATATATATATATATATATATATATATATACTTCATTTCCATTGGAGTTCTAGCACTCTATCCAACACTCCCATTTATTCATCATCATCATCAACAACCAGCTGATTTTTTCTTTATTAATGCTTGCCCAGCTTCTCATTTCAGAAGTTATCTATCATATATTCCCTTTGGAACCAAGAATCTCTGGAGCCAGGGAGTATCAGGTTCCATGTAGAATTAATTCACTCCTGCTGTGTGAAAACTGAAAGACATGTCAGCTGTGTTAACTAACTAATTACACTCACAAACACATATGTGCATTCAAACATATACTTACACACAAATACACATACACGCACACATGAACGCACACACACACACACACACACACACACACGCACACACACACACGCACACACACACACGCACACACCAGGTGTCCTATTAGGAAAATAGCAACTACCATTAAAAGAGCAATCATATATAAACTCGCTCAGATCACTACAAGCACACACTCCACCACAATCATCAAGCTAACAAAGCGACTCTACAACATTTGGTCAATCTGCTAGAAATAGCAATGAAATCTCATTCAAATCAAACACTTCTATCAAGGAACACACACACACACACACACACACACACACACACACACACACACACACACACACACACACACACACACAATAATGAAATTTTAAACATACTGTATCTGAAAAAACAAAAAGGGGATGGTCAAGGCCGGAATACTTTTTCAGAGCTGAGCTGGGGGCTGAGCAACAATAACCACTATCAATATGGAAAGCAGTATATTCTGTATTTAAGCTCATGTAAGTGGAGGCGCAATGGCCCAGTGGTTAGAGCAGCGGACTCGCAGTCATAGGATCACAGTTTCGATTCCCAGACCGGGCGTTGTGTGTGTTTCTTGAGCAAAAACACCTAAAGCTCCACGTGGCTCCGGCAGGGGATGGTGGCGAACCCTGCTATACACTTTCACCACAACTTTCTCTCACACTTACTTCCTGTTTCTGTTGTACCTGTAATTCAAAGGGTCAGCCTTGTCACACTGTGTCACGCTGAATATCCCTGAGAACTACATAAAGGGTACACGTGTCTGTGGAGTGCTCAGCCACTTGCACGTTAATTTCACGAGCAGGCTGTTCCGTTGATCGGATCAACTGGAACCCTCGACGTCGTAAGCGACGGAGTGCCAACAACAACAACAAGATCATGTAAAATGAAAGGAAACAAAGCATGGGAGAATAGACAGTGCTTGCTCCTTCCTCCCTGTTTTGTCTCTATCTCCATGATCAGGTCAAGTAGATCCCAGTCTTGAGCAGCCGGTTCTACATACTCTTGCTGTTTACACTTCCTATCATCATCATTATTAACATTATTATTATTAATGAAGTGATAGCGCTCTAGATAATGAATTTTTAATGAGGCTTAGAGAACGGTTGACGGGTTAAGCTGCTGTGCAGCAACATCACAACTGCCAAAACTACCCAACATCAGCAAGTTCAGCACAATTAACTGCATACATACTACAATGACAACTACAGAAAATATATTATTTTTATAACTACTACCATTCACCACTTCATAAACCGTACTACCACCTTTACTTACTAATATAGAAATACTAGAGACCAATACTCTAAATTGAGCCTCTATGTGAGATGCTCAATATGCTAGAAATAGTAGCTAAATCTTACTCAAATTACAACCTACTTTCTGAAAAATGGAAGGACATTTACATCACTATTTGTAAACAAGAGAGTAGTTGGCTCCAAGGCCTCTGATGGGCTTATCATAAATTCACTGCATTTATGACAGCAAGAGTGACAAAGTGACAGTAGCACCCACTTTGAGAACCTATGGTTTAGATGGTTTGACAGGAACCAATGTGTCCAAGGACTGCACCGAACTCTTATGTCTGCTTTGGTATGGTTTTTACAGCTGGATGCCTTTCCTAATGCCAACCACTTTACAATATGAACTAGGTGCTTTTTTTTTTTTTGTGCCACCTGCACTATTGAGGTCACCATGCAGTTCAAAGTACCACAAAACCCAGGGATGTGGGGTTTTGAGAGACAAGGAGCAGAGCAGGTTACTGCAGAGGGATCAGCATGAATGCTCACATGTAGTATACTCTTTTACTCTTTTACTTGTTTCAGTCATTTGACTGCGGCCATGCTGGAGCACCACCTTTAGTCGAGCAAATCGACCCTAGGACTTATTCTTTGTAAGCCTAGTACTTATTCTATCAGTCTATTTTGCCGAACTGCTAAGTTATGGGGACATAAACACACCAGTATCGGTTGTCAAGTGATGTTGGGGGGACAAACACAGACACACAAACACACACACACACATATATATATATACATATACATATATACGACGGTTTTCTTTCAGTTTCCGTCTACCAAATCCACTCACAAGTCTTTGGTCGGCCCGAGGCTATAGTAGAAGACACTTGCCCAAAGTGCCACGCAGTGGGTTTGAACCCGGAACCATGTGGTTGGTAAGCAAGCTACTTACCACACAGCCACTCCTAAAGTATCTATATGTTTATCTGTGTGTGTATGTGTGTGTGTGTGAGCGAAAGTAGAATACACCTGCCCAGTGTGCTCACGCAGTGCAAATCAAGCTGGCATCAATAGATAATGCAGTTCCAGGTGTACTAGATATGAAGGTCATGGCTGGAAGGCCCTGCCCTTTCAATAGGAGTCTGCTTCATCAGGGTCAAGCCACAACAAAAATAAGTACTACTACAGCTAACTACTATAACCACTGGAATTAATAAATACTATTACATTCTGCAAACAGTTGTGTAAACAACACCATAAATTAACCCTTCATCAAACAGTACCATCATTTCAACTCCTTTTACTACAACTACATCTTCAGCTGCTGCTGCTGCTGCTGCTGCTGCTGTTACTACTACTAATACTACTACTACTACTACAAGCAGTAGTGATGCCACTAGAATTGACTCTGCTTATATATTACTGGATCAAGGTTGACCTGAAGGCTAAACATCAACAACTGATATGGCAATTATTATTATTATTATTATTGTTATTGTTATTACTAAATTTACTCTTTGCCACAACCACCAATGTTTAACTGTAGAAGTGGTCACCCCTAAGGGGGCCATTACCACTACAATCACCACCAATGCCATGATTAACTGCTACCTTGACTCAATCTAATTACAGTTTCAGTCCAATGCATACATGTCTCACCCACCAAACCATCTGTCAAAATGGGGGTCACAAAACTCTGACATGTCTACTTATTGTCATTTCCTTTTAACCCCTTTTGCAACAGAGTTCAAATCCATCCAAATAAACATTTATAGCCACTGACCATAAAATTTGCATTCACCTCTTGACTACTACAAAAAAAATAAATAAATAACCCATTATCTTTTAGGGACATTATGTGTGTGTGTGTGTGTGTATGTATGTATATATATATATATATATTCTACTCCTGCTTGAAGTCAAGGACTCTTGGGTAAATTTGGGTAAATAAATAAAAGATATGTATGCCACTAATTGCATTCCACACTATTGCAATGTCAGGGATGTGTGTGTGTAGTGTGTGTGTATGTGTGTAGTGTGTGTGTATGTGTGTGTGTGTGTGTGTATGTGTGTGTGCGCGCGCGCCTATATGTTAAAGGAAGTCTGTCAGGCAGTGGAATAGAAAAAGGCGTCAATCTCAGATCAGAGAGATTAATTACTGGATTCAAGCTTTTGCTGCCAGATGACAAGGGGAAGGGAAAAACAATTAATACTGGAAGGCAGTATTAAAGAGAGGGGAGGTTGAGAAAGAGAGAAAAAGAAGGAGAAAAAAATGGTTATCAGTGAAGGTTCTGAAGAGTTCTGAAGAGTCAGTGTTCACCATTTTTTTCTGCTCAGCTATAGGTAGCAGCTATGCATGTCTCCATAGATTTACATTATTTACATTTGATGGATATTTGTCCTCATCTTGTTTGTTGTTAACATGTTTCAGCTGATATACCCTCCAGCCTTCATCAGGTGTCTTGGAGAAATTTTGAACCTGGGTTCTCATTCCTAAGGTATTTTTCGATGTTGTCATTATTATTATTATTATTATTATTATTATTATTACTCTTACTCTTTACTTGTTTCAGTCATTTGACTACGGCCATGCTGGAGCACCACCTTTAGTCGAATCAAATCGACCCCAGGACTTATTCTTTGTAAGTCTAGTACTTATTCTATCGGTCTCTTTTGCCGAACCGCTAAGTTACGGGGACCTAAACACACCAGCATCGGTTGTCAAGCGATGTTGGAGGGACAAACACAGACACACAAACATATACACACACATACATATATATACATCCATATATACGACGGGCTTCTTTCAGTTTCCGTCTACCAAATCCACTCACAAGACTTTGGTCAGCCCGAGGCTATAGTAGAAGACACTTGCCCAAGGTGCCACGCAATGGGACTGAACCCGAGACCATGTGGCTGGTAAGCAAGTTACTTACCACATAGCCACTCCTGTGCCTATTATTATTATTATAATAAGCACCTCCCCCTTTGGGAGTTCTATTTATTTATTAATTTATTTATTTATCTACTTATTTGTTATACCTTTCTCCGTTTTCTTCCTCTGTTTAGACGAACGTTTCTACCTTTTCGGACAAAACCTTTTGTAACCTTCGTCCTGTCTTTGTCCTTACATGTTTTTAATTGATATTAGCCCTTGTTGCCAATAAAACGAATTAATTATTATTATTATTATTATTATTATTATTATGACTATTTTTATTATTATTCAGGTCACTGCCTGGAATCAAACTTAGAATCTTGGGTTTTTTTTTTTTTTACAGATTAGTTCTATTTTAAATTGCACCATGACTTTAAGGACACCCTGTATATCAGTGAAACATAGCCTTCCCCACACTTTTTAATTGAGAAGTTGAGCTCATGACCACCACAAGCAGGAGATACTTGCTGAAGTAGTGATTGAAAATCACACAAGATTAGATCTTTAGTTAGTTTCAACCCTCATGGCCAAAGTCATACTGTAGCACCACCTTCAGTGGTGTAGGAGAATAGCATTGTTCAGAGAATAAATAACTCAGAGACAAAGACCTCAAGAAAAACAATAGTTAAGTTGGTGATAACATTTAATGCAGGAGAGCATTAAATAAAAACTAGAATTAGGTATTAATGAAAAAAAATACTAACCAAAGACAAATAGATGAAAAAAATATTGAAAAATTTTAATCTTAAAATAACATATTCAAATTTAAAACAAAAATTGTTGTTGTTTAACCCCAGGTCAAGTTTCTCAAGGTAGGAAGCATGGAAATATTTTGGTGGCATATGATTGCTTATAACAAGTGGATAGAATTTACTAAAAGTTTTAATTAAAACTTCTTTTGAATAAATATATGCTATACACAAGGCGACAAGCTGGCAGAAACGTTAGCACACCAGGCAAAATGGTTAGCAGTATTTCGTCTGTCTTTATGTTCTGAGTTCAAATTCCACCGAGGTCGACTTTGCCTTTCATCTTTTGGGGTCAATAGATTAAGTACCAATTACGTACTGGGGTCAATCTAATCGACTGGCCCCCTCTCCCAAAATTTCAAGCCTTGTGCCTAAAGTAGAAAAGAATATATGCTATATACTTTGTTCATGGTGGGGATGCAAAATTTTTTTTGTAATCTTAAGTAGGGTATGGAACAAAAAAGGGCTGAGAAACACTGATCTAGGACACCCTTGTGTCATTCCCTTTTTTCTTAGATGGTATTATGACTTGAAAGAAATTTAATTCCTATTTCCTTGTAGGTTAGTGCACTGAGGCACAAAGTAGAGACTAACATTTTGTGGCACTTCCCAGTATTCATTTTATTTCCAGTCCAATTGTAGATCAATATTAGTTTATTTATTCTAGTAACCAAATTTATATCAAGGACCCACAATGCCAATTTTCATTCAATTCTGTTTAGGTGAAAAATACACCCTTTCCTTGACACATATACAAGATCTTGTTCTATTGTATAAATCTTACTAATTTTTGTTTAAAACTGTTAGGAAAGTGTTTCATTCTATGATATTTTCAGCTCACTTGAACTCTTTATGTTCATCTTACTATTTCACTAGTTTGTCTAGACTGGTTCTTATTTTATCAGCCATGAAAGGATGCTAAGAAAAGTTGACCAGAGCAAGATCTGAACTTGGATTCAGTCAGAAATAGGGTCATGCACCATTGTAGTGTGTTGTTACATCCACCATTTGTCAGGATATGCTTGGGTTGTCCCAGGCAACCCTCTGAGCAGTGTCCCGGTCAGTCTCCATCTCTGCAAGATACTTCCTCATCCATTGTGATCATGTGGCATATGGCCAACCAACACAAGCCGTTACCCTAACTGGATCCTCAGAGAAGAGAACACAGTATCCAGGATCCAACTCAGAAAATAGTGCAACATGACCAAACCGTTTGATCTGATGCTCCCTGAATCATACAAGTAACAAGACACATTCCAGTTTCTGAGTATAATTGTCAATTGGATACAAAATCTGACCAATAGTAACATTATCTTGCAAAGTATCCTGGTACCAAAGGAGTTCAAGTGGCTCCTAAGGGCCCCAGACAGTGTTCCAGTCTTGCAACTATATAACAAGAGAGGGATGACAGAAGACAACTACCACAAGATAGTTTGATGTATACTCTACAGTCTTACCAACATTCATTGCTAGGCTATGTTCATAACACAAACAGGAGAACAAATCTGAATCATTCCTTAGTGTCAAGGAGGATTTCCAGCGTTCACTGAATTCTTGATTAGAAAAGTGAATTTAATAAGGGAGAGACCATAGAATGTTAAAGCTTAACAATGAAATGACAGAGAGAACGAGGAGTGTATGAAAATTTGAGAAAATAAGAATTGTGTGCGAGAGAAAGAGAGACCAGTTTGTAAATTTCTCCAGATCACCAGAGCAATGAAAATAATTGTTAAATCTAAGATACTGTTGCTGATAATCATGATGATGATGATGATAAAAGTAATGGATGTCTAGATAATTCAATACAGTCAATTTAAATTGATCTCTGGAGGATAACGGGCAAAGTTGAATACAGAAATATTAGGCATCAAACTGTATGCAGTATTCTCATATTCAGTATATCCTCATTAAATGAAACTGAAAATATTCATAGATAAGGAGAGGCATAGGGAAATTGAAATATGCAATCCTTTCACAATAACAACAATGTTACATTGAAGTCAGACAGTTTTCCATATGGGAATTGAAACAAGGTTTGGAATATTTGTTAGAAAGTTACCACTATTCAATAATACCCACCTTAATCCAAATTACTAATTAACAATGTCTCATAATAGAATGGTGTTCACGATGTTGTGAAGTATATAGATGACAAAAATCAATTACAGAACATGAATGGTTTTGTTGACCACAGATAGATGAAAAGACAAGGCATTAGGATTTGAACCTTAAAGATACAGAACTAGGTCCTTGGTGCTTTTTAATTCAATAACCAGTCTACTGCATTTGTTAGAACCAGTTTCTATGGGACTGCATAACTGAAACTACTAGATTATTTTATTAACCAGGAAAGATCAAAAGTAAAGTTGACACAGAAAGAATGGAAAAAAGAATAAAAACAACTATCAAGAATTTATGTAGGAGCATCACTGCCAAAGTAATCACAACTACAAGTAGAAAGAATTAAGTTTCAATGAAGATTATAATATTGAACCAAAGTTCTTTTCTTTTACACTAACCAATTTCCAGAATTCTTCCTTTCTTTCAATTAAAGCAATCCTTTTTTTCATTTTACCATGTTCTTTGTTAGCTTTGCCCAAATCATTCAATGGGCTATCTTCTAATTCTCTATCACAATAAACTATATACCCAATAACAAACCCTAAGTTCACTTTTCCTTAATAATTTTCCTAAATCTATTTTTTAGCTAATTTCTTTTCTGCACCTTCTATCATGTTTTCCTTCCTCTTTCTTTTCATTCAACAGCCTCTCAATTTCAGTTATTCTTTCTTTCCTTCCCTCTCCATTTCATTTCTTTTCCCTCTCTCCAACAATTTTTATCAATTTTTTCTTGTTCTTTCCCATTCCTTTGTTTGTTTTCCATCTTATTCCCCCAACTCCTTCTTTCTTGCCAATCCACCTTCCATAAACTCACTGTTCATCTCTGATATCTCAAAAAAAATTATTAGTTATCTTACATCTCAAATGTACCCCCAAACTGTTTATAACAACAGTGTTTGGATTACAAAAACTTTACACCTGCCTTTTTATAGCTTGTTTTATTTCTCTCCTTTTAAATTCCCTTCCTCATTCAAACAAACTATTTCTCATATTTTCTTTCTGTTTCTTCCTCATTCACAAGCAAAACACACTTGTTCACCAAAACAGAAACACACACATACATTCACACAAACAGAAACAAACACACACACATACACACATTCACATACACAATAATACACATTCAAGCACCCATGCAAGTATATAGATGCATTCAAACATGAACATGCACAAACACATTTTATCTCCTCCTCCTACTTGCCACTGCTATCCACTCATGTGGCCTCCAAGACATGTTGGGCCATGGGAGCAAGAACTATTATTTCGAAGTGTGAATACCTAGTAATCTTATTGATTATTGGTTATTGATTGGGGCAATTCAGAAGGAGAGTAAATTGAAAGGACGATTTATTGTTGTTCTTGCTTCATCCAGTAGGTGTTGTTTTGTTGCTTTTGTTATTGTTTTCTTTTCGACTGCTTTCGTTATCTTTACCTCTAACCCCGACACCCCCCATCCCCACATCACAACTGTTGATGGTAGAGTGTGCAGCAGTAACTGGCTATGAAAACACAATTATATTAAGAACTACCATTTTCTATATAGCATAAACATATAAATGAAAGAGAACCTTAAAGGGGTGTTAAAATCAATTATAGAAAAGGGAGCCTTGGGAGCAGAAATCAATTATAAAAAGACCTTGAGTTGGTTAGTTTTTATTCTATTGTGATTCACCTGACAAATCAAGATAAGAGGGAGGAAGATCTATAAGTGGGCCCTTGTGGTATGTAAAACTACTTCCAAGTTTTATACAAGGATTCTTTTCTCTTAATAGAAAATTTGGTTCTGAAATCTAAATATATATCTTATTGAATAAAGAGTTGAAATACAAATACACACACACACACACACACACACACACACACACACACACACACACACACACACACACACACAAAACACACACACACACACACACACACACACACACACACACACACACAAACACACACACACACACACATATATATATAATGTGTGTGTGTGTGTGTGTGTGTGTAGCCATTTATGGATTATGTGAGTGAGTGTGCACTGATTTGAATGAACTTGCATGTATAAATTATCCTCAAGACAATATGATTCATGCCAAAAAGCAACAATTATGAAAAAATAATGATAATGATCACTATCATTAATTCTCTAGTTGTTATTGTCCTTATATGCATTCTTAATTTGTTTTTGTTTGCTTAGCAAGTCTTTATTATTTGTGTGCAAATATGTACACTCATATGCCATACATACATACAGCAAAAATATGGTTAGATCTAGAATATATTCAACCTTTAGAAATAAAGGATATTAGTGTACACCCACATATTCAACAAGAACAACAGTTGAACATCA
>NC_142932.1:83224671-83232171 GCF_046866305.1 Octopus bimaculoides
GAACACAACATGCAGCCCAGTCCGGGAATTGAACTCACAACTTCACGATCATAAGCTCGATACTCAAACCACTGAGCTATGTGCCTTCACACACATACATATATATATATAGGCGCAGGAGTGGTTGTGTGGTAAGTAGTTTGCTTACCAGCTATATGGTTCCGGGTTCAGTCCCATTGCATGGCAACTTGGGCAAGTGTTTTCTACTATAACTGCAGGCCGACCAGAGCATTGTGAGTGGATTTGGTAGACGGAAACTGAAAGAAGCCCATCGTATATTTGTGTATGTGTGTATGTTTGCGTGTCTGTGTTTGTCCCCACCCCACCATCACTTGACAACCAAAGTTGGTGTATTTACATCCCCGTAACTTAGTATTTCAGCAAAAGAGCCCGATAGGATAAGTACTAGGCTTACAAAGAGTAAGTCCTGAGGTCGATTTGTTCAATTAAAGGTGGTGCTCCAGTATGGCTGCAGTCAAATGACTGAAACAAATAAAAAAAGAAAGGTATTATATATATATATATATATATATATATATATAGTTCACTTGGCTATGGTGTGACTTGCAGTAATAAGGTAATTGTGTCACAGAATTTTGATCTCAGGGAAAGATAAATAAAAAATTTTAATGAACTGAGAAAGAAAAATAATATAAAAGGTAGCATAATATAACACCCACCTTTCTTTCTAACTTTATCAACCTATCTGCTTAAATGTGTGTATATGTACATACATACATACATACGTGTGTGTGTGTGTGTGTGTGTGTGTGTGTGTGTGTGTGCGTGTGCGCGCTTGAGTCATTTTCTTACTTTACAAATTGTTGGTTGCAAATACTATATTAACCAATGCTTTCTCTCTTAACTTACTACCAGTGCATTCAGAAGAAATTTTTCTTTTCTTTCTTCCAACGTCTTTTAATATTGCTGTTATGTCACTCACACTTCCAACTTCCAAGAAACCATAACCACAATTAATATCTGTAGGATTTCATCTTACTTAATTTGAGAAATGATATTTGTAAACTTAAAACCATGCTTATTTATTCAAGAGATTTGCTATTGCTAATGAGGGCGCCTCCACAGGGTTACTTGAACTGCAAAAAAAATGGTAGCTTAATTCCTTCAAAGCACACCTTACAATTATAAAAAAATAAATGAAGCATTAAAGACACTCTTCAAATGAGATGGTCAAGACTGGATTGTAATTGACCGCATGCCTACTCAAGCAGTTGACCTGGAGCTAAACAGCAATAATTCAAATATGAAGAGAGAGAAACACTTATTTCCAATTAAATAAGGTTGTCTTCTCTGAGCTCAAATTCCACCAAGGTTGACTTTGCCTTTCATCTCTACGGGGTCAATAAAATAAGTACCAGTTGAACACTGGAGTCAATGTAATCAACTTAACCCCTCCCCTGAAATTGGTGAACTTGTGCCAAAATTTGAAACCAATATTTTTTATTTTTACCCACTAACTTACCAATTCTATTTAAGCAATATCTATAAAGTATTTTTTGTGGAGGCGCAATGGCCCAGTGGTTAGGGCAGCGGACTCGCGGTCGTAGGATCACAGTTTCGATTCCCAGACCGGGCGGTGTGAGTGTTTATTGAGCGAAAACACCTAAAGCTCGACGAGGCTCCAGCAGGGGATGGTGGCAAACCCAGCTGTACTCTTTCACCACAACTTTCTCTTACTTCCTGTTTATGTTGTGCATGTAATTCAAAGGGTCAGCCTTGTCACACTGTGTCACACTGAATATCCCTGAGAACTACATTAAGAGTACACATGTCTGTGGAGTGCTCAGCCACTTGCACGTTAATTTCACAAGCAGGCTGTTCCGTTGATCGGATCAACTGGAACCCTCGACGTTGTAAGCGACGGAGTGCCAACAACAACAACAATAAAGTATTTTTTAAGTCAATATGTTCTGAGCACAAATCTCACCAAAGTTTATCTAACTTTGCCTTCCATCTTTCCAGGGTTAATATAATAAATTACCAGCTGAATAATAGAATTGATTTACTCAATTCTTCCTTACGCCCAAAGATATGAAGCTTTATATCTACACTAGAAATCTGTACAAAATTTTAATGATGTCTACATATTTAGTCTAATAAGGTGCTACAAATTAGTAGGGAACCAGACAGAATCTTTAACAGTATCTAAATTTTGCATCATCTGTTTTTGTTTTCAAGATGGCAATCATGCTAAGATCAACATCATTTTTCATATTTCTCTCTCTATCTCAGGAACAGAAAAAAGATAAAATACCAATAATGTATTACAGTTTAATAAATCAACTGAACATTTAACCATTTAAAGAAACTCTTGTAAACACACACACACACATCTATTAAATAAGTAGGAAACTTGTAAACAAGTTTCCTATGTGTTTGTGTGTGTGTGTGTGTGTTTAATAGTTTTGCAATAAAATAATACTATACAGATTTACATAATTCTTTGAAAATATTTAGAAACAGGTGCATATTTGAAAAGTTGAATAATTATGTATATAAGAGAGAAAGTTTTTTTAAAATTCTCTAGTTATAGATATAGGAAAATTTGGAAGAAACCTTCTACTATAAAATTATAGTTTACAAAATGATAGAATATGTGATGAATAAACAGGTGCATTGAACTAGAGAGACTCAAATAAATATTATAAACACCGAGCTTCCAATGTCACTGAATACTTAGCTTAATAATTACATTACAGCTTTTAGAAAACAAAAAACAAAAAAAAAAAACATCTCTGCATAATCTAATTTCTCGTTTTAAGCTCAACTGTTACAGAATAATGTTGGTAAAATGCACAAATGTGCAACAGAAGAATCTGAACATTTCATTAAGTAGGATGAAAATTTCTTAAATGGAAACAACCTACAAATTTAGCACCTCTGACAAAGATAAAAGTAACATATCTTTTGTATCTCTTGAAACTTTTTTTGTTCTTAAAGAAGCTGTTTCTAAATTAATTCAAGACTTTTATGCTTTGTGATGAGATAGCTAAAATCTTTTTTAAAAATTTGTCTCTTCTTTTTTACTTTTTTTTTTTATTTTATTTTTTTTTTTTTACTTAAGATCTCACACTCTGAAAATTTATTACTCATATCTATATCAGTGATATCCATCAGTATTAAGAATTGCATTTGTCATTTTAAATGTATGTCTGCATTGACACACAACACATTTAACCCTTTCATTACCAACCCAGCTGAAACCGGCTCTGGTTCTGTAGTACAAATGTCTTGCTTTCATAAGTTTTGAATGAAAATCTTCCACCAAACCTTAGTCACAATTTATGTTCCTAACACTAGCTGAATGATAACTAAGTCATTTTACTAAATTCTTTGTTATATTTAAAGTAATTGAAAGAAACACAGAGCATCTCAACAGAAATACAGTAACGAAAGGGTTAGACACGTGTGTTAAAAACGCACTCTAAGAAAGAGGGCATGAGAAACGTAACGTTTGAAAGCAGACCTCTACACATCACATACCTCCTACTAATAAATAAGCCAGTAGTTTCTCGGTTTAACTCATTCATAGATGTTTCGTCACTGGAATATAAGCCAACAGCAATAACAACTACTGAAAACAACAGCAAAAACTAACAATAAAAACAGCATCAACAACAACAACAAAGTTCATGTTAAATTAAGCAAATGATGAAATCAATCAACCAATCAGATTGATGACTGTATTGATCTAAGAATATGCATCCACGCCCATATAGATGAAAAAAAAAAAAAAGAAAAAGAAGGAAGCAATGATAGAAAAAGGAATTATTCATCATACATAAGGTAAAAACACTGAAAGTTGGTAACCAGGATGGATTATTGATGGAAACATGTTTAATGGCTGATCACTTTGTTAATCCTTAACTCTTTCTTACAAGGTATTGAGGTGAGGCAGAGGAGGAGAGAGAGGGAGAGGGAGAGAGAGGGGGGAGAGAGAGAGTGTGCGATGAGGGATCAAGAAAAGAGATGAGAATTTAGAGTGAGAAAGAGAAGCAAGGAAATTGAGAGAGAGGAGAGCCAGAGAGAGAGAGAGAGAGAGAGAGAGAGAGAGAGAGAGAGAGATGAGTCACAGATTACAATGGCCTTTCACTTGGTGACTGGTTTTCGATTTGTTAATGAATACCCAAACAGCTCTCATCATCATCATCATCATCATCATCATCATCATCATCATCATCATCATCATCATCATCATCATCATCGTCACACTTTTATTATTATTATTATTATTATTATTATTATTATTATTATCATAATAAATGTTCTTATAAAATCATTACTTATTCTAATGGAGCCTTTGAAGGTTGTATTGTTGTCAGGGCTCTTCAGACAGAAAGAGGGGGGGGGGGGGTAGGCAGGAATTGTTTCTAGAGAGTTCGCTCAATTGATTTCTTCATTACTATTATGATAGTGGGGACGATAGTGATGTTGATGACACCATTCATATTAATATTTTATGCATATACACACACCACAAAATCAGTTAGACTACCTACACTATGACAAATTCATCAAATTATAAGCACACACAATGTGTGAGAGAGAGAGAGAGAGAGAGAGAGAGAGAGAGAGAGAGAGAGAGAGAGAGATTGATTTAAGAACATTACAAACATACATCAATGCAATGCATATAGCGTAAGCTGTAAGTTCAGTGCTTGTATTTGGAGCTCAATGATATATATATATATATATATATATATATACATAATGATAAATAGATATATTTTTATACATTTCATTCTTTTAGTTTACAAATATGTAAGTGAATCATTTATATATTCTCTGACAACAGCACCTGTATGTATGCATGTTAATATGTAGTTATGTGTTATTGTTTGAGTATATATACATGTATGCGTGTGAACACATCTAAGTATGCATGTAACCTTACTAAAGATTTGCTTTGTATTCATTCATATATATTCATGTATTAGTTAGTACAAAACACAAACATGAAGAAAGTTTTCTGAGAGAACTATGTCCACAATCTAATTTCAAATCTCAGTGGAACTATTTCACTTAAACATAGCTGATGACATTTACAAAGATATGAATATCAAACCTCATTTTCCTCCTGCTTCTTTCCATGTCAACAACTTCGGTATCGTTTGTAAACAGCAATTTTCTGATGATGGCTACCTTAGTTTTTATGTTAATTAATCAATATTTTTGTTAAGCTCAGCCCTGATCCAGCAGACCTAGGGCGAAAAGTGTTCTAATCATGAGGACATGGAATAAGAGACCCATAATTTGAAAAACAGGTGGGGGATTAACAACAGGAAGAACATCTAGCACTAAAACAGAGATTCTCAATCATTTTTCATCTATCAACCCCTTTGATTTCTATTTTATTCTGGTGGACCCCGATAGCCATTCAATGTTTAAAAACTAGTTTTATAGACTCTTCTTTCAAAATTTCTATTTTGTTTTTCTCACATCAACTTGTGTAGGTTGAACTATGTAAAATATTAGAGAAAAAAAACCTGGCTATTTCTTCCAATACATACCAATACATACATCTAAAGCAAAATATTTTTAGGTGCCCTTAAAATACTATTATGGATACCCAATTTACTATTTTGCTGTGAGGACCCCAACAATCTTATATGGTCCCCTCAGGGGCCATATGGACCCCAGTGGAGAAACACAGCTCTAAAACAATGCCTCAATACAGACAGTCATCTAAACCGTGCTAGCTAGCATGAGAAAACTGGAAGTAAGAATAAATGTTAACACACACATGCAGAGAGGGGTGGGGTAAAAAATGATTAAATAGATGCCACAAGGTTTCAAAGACAATGCTGGCTTAGTTCTGGATTGAGGTGTGTTGAGACGAAATATGATTCTACTGCCAGATAGTTAATAAGAAACATTTCTGGAACAAAACTGTACCTCTTACTGACTGTTATGCTATTTAAATCATGCAGATTTAAACAATGTTGTCTCAAACATAGTAAAATGTTATATGAGCTGATAATCCAATATCTTATTCATACACAGTTATTTCACCTCTGCATATAAGTATATCAACAGACATAATTATATTGATAAGATGTTAGCCTCCCAGCTGAAGAGCTAGAAGTACTACGTATCAAGCAGTTTTTACCTCATGAATAGCAGACAGACAGACAGACAGAGAGGATGATAGAGAACATAATGAACTAATAAGAAAACTGAACATTTTTCAGAGAATCATAACCATATGATTAAGGAGTTCATTTGGCAGCCCATGTAGTCCTAGGTTCAATTACATTGCACAGTACTTAGAGCAATTAAGGCAAGTAACTTCTACCTATAGGCGCCGGTTAACTTTGTCAATGAAATTTGGTAGAGAGTGTGCAGACGACTGTTGAATGTGTGTGCACATATGTATGTATGTGTGTGTATTTGTGTATGTGTATTTCAGCAGTCATGTCAGTGTGAATGTTTACTGGTTTAACACTTTAGCATTCAGATTACTCTGTCAAGTGTTGTGCTTATTTATTTACATTGTTTTGAATTAATCATGCATTATCTCATAGCTTTGAAATTTTGGTGATGTGGTTGCATATTTTTAGAATGACATTGTAGGGTAGGTGTAGGAAGCCAGATCTGGCTGATTTGAACAAAAAACTTTGGGATGGGTACTATGCAAGAAGGTATTGTTAACCCTGTAATTCTATAAACTTTAACCCTTTAGTATTCAGATTACTGTCAAATATGATGTTTATTTATTTGTATTAAAAAAAAATTAATCACGTATTATTTTGTAGCTTTGAGATCTTGGGGATATGATTGTTTTTGTTTAGATAAACATTGTAGGGTAAGTGTGAGAGGCTGGATTTGGCTAGCTTCAGCATGAAGCAGGTAGAATATTCGGACTGGGATATAAATACTGCTGACTCATGGAAGGGTCATTTTGCCAATAAAAATACATGCACTGGTTCTATTTCACTTCTTTGATTATTATTATTAGTTAGTCAAGTAATTAACTAATCAATAAACCAATCAAATTGTTTGATTATTCATTGGCTCAATTAATCAGTTACTTTGTTAGAAACCTTTCACCACTATTTTCAACCTCATCAATGATGTACCCTTGTTACGCCAGATCTGTCTTTCACATTGTATCTAAACTCAAACGAATGCAGTTGTCCTTAAACATTTGCAGTCCATCAGCAAAGTTAGAACAAGTAAGAAACTGGGGGGAGGGGGGCAGTTATAAAGATAATCAAATAATCTGCCACCCTTGGCACACAGATTCATTTATCGTCTACATAAATATTTTCCGTGCAGAGAAGAACTAATGGAAGTATTAGTACAGCACTACTGGTAGATAGATAACAGTAAATACCAATAAGTGTCTCACCTTGAGACCACAGCATTAACATAAAGCTGAGGTAACAACTGTTCCTACTGAGGAGGAGACTGTGCATTAACTTTCATCTCTCCAGGGAATGAGGTAATAAAATAAATATCAGTGGGATATTGGTTTCA
>NC_142932.1:83234470-83236970 GCF_046866305.1 Octopus bimaculoides
TATATTTATATATATACATACATATATATATATATATATTATATACATATATATATATATATATATACATACATATATATATATATATATATATATATATATATATATATAATGTAAAAAGGATGCAATTTGATGCTATTTCACAATGTTAAACAAACACAACTCTGCCAAAATCATCTCACTTGGCATTGACCAACAAAATGTTACAGAAGATATGTGAACAAGCTCCCACAATGTGTGTGTGTGTGTGTGTGTGTGTGTGTGTGCATGCGTGTGTGTGTGTGTGTGCGTGCGTGTGTGTGTGTGTGCGTGTGCGTGCGTGCGTGCATGTTTAATGTGTGCGTTATAAGAGTGTATTTTATACTCATGTATTATATTTTTCGACTGAATTTAAAGTACTGCTTGAAGATAAAAGTACTGACATTTCTGAAATTTGTGAGATCTAATACTAAAATTAAAGAATGGACATATATATATATATATATACACACACACAGACATCTATATATTTACACACACACACACACAGACATCTATATATTTACACACACACACATATACTTACACACATATACACACAAACACACACACACACACATATATTTACACACATATACACACAAACACACACACACAGATAAAGGTATATATGAGCAAGAAAAAAAAATGAAACTGAGAAAGAGATGGGGCTAAAAGATAGTATTTTTGGACAAGCCTCATTGCATAACGTTGCTTAAATTTCTCTGTATTCACTCGAAAAAACAGCTGCCACACCCATTCAAAGAACATAAGTTTTTGTAATCCAGAGGAGTAGCTTAAAGAATCCTTAATAATCTGTAAATGTATGATAAGCATCAGAAGTATGGGAACACACATACACACAAAACACTACTACTGCTGCTGCTGTTTAGCCCCAGGTTCATTTCCTTAAAGCAACCTCATCAAAAGCCCTCCAACCAGGACCATGACATTTTAAAATAATCTATGCAAGACAATACTCTTACTCTTTTACTCCTTTACTTGTTTCAGTCATTTGACTGCGGCCATGCTGTGGCACCGCCTTTGAGTCGAGCAAATCGACCCCAGGACTTATTCTTTGTCAGCCTAGTACTTATTCTATCGGTCTCTTTTTGCCGAACCGCTAAGTTACGGGGCCGTAAATACACCAGCATCGGCTGTCAAGCGAACTTGGGGGGGGGGGGACAAACAGAGACACACAAACACACACACACACACACACATATATACGACAGGCCTCTTTCAGTTTCCATCTACCAAATCCACTCACAAGGCTTTGATCGGCCCCGAAGCAATTGTAGAAGACACTTGCCCAAGGTCCCACGCAGTGGGACTGAACCCAGAACCATGTGGTTGGTAAGCAAGCTACTTACCACACAGCCACTCCGGCGCCTATACTATTCACTGTGCTCGTTTTTTTTTTTTTTATCATGATGGCATGATGAGAAAAACTTGACTGCTATTTCTTGCACTCATGTGGAGACTTCTTCATTCACTTAACTACTGCAAGCGATTACTGATTCAGCGGGGTCTATGATTTTGAGTTCAAATTCTGCTCTATATCAAGTTGACTTGCTTTACTTTGGTGATCAATAAAATAAGAGCTTGTAATAGATTTCTTTACATTCAATTCCTGCTGATGTCAGCTTTACCTTTCATCCTTTTAGGGGTCGATAAAATAACTATTAGTCAGTAACTGCAGTTGATCTTAGACACTGTGCTTTCACCTCAAATTTGTGGCCGTCTACACTGTTCAGAAATCAATAACACAACTAACTCGATTATTCCCTTTCTCCTTAAAAATGGCATTGTATCAGAGAAAAAAGACTTGATTACGTATGTGGCAGTGACAACATGTATATATAAACTTTGTGTGTGTGTTTGTGCTTGATTTATGTGAGAGAAACAAGGATTACATACCCAGACCACTGGTTTTGTTTAATCAGCCTTTCAGTCAACCAAGTCAGTGAGTTGGAAAGGATAGGAATGGAATGGAATGGAATGACTAAGCAGTGTCATGCATCAGTGAATCCTTATTCAAATTCCCAAGGAAAAATTTGGGCACATGTCAACAAATCAAAATTAGTGCATTCGTTTTATTTACAGATCAAGGTAGGGTGGTGTTTTTCTGCAAAACAGAGATTGCAATATTTTGATCATTCTTATACGACTGTCTTATCTAACACTGCCCACAAGATACTGGTGCTCTCTTTGAAAGTTGTGGAAAAGGTGCCATAGCGATGCAAGTAACTTTTAAAGTAGAGCTCCATTAGGCTTGTGTACTTTGCTGCTGTGTTGGTCACAGAGGTAGCAGCATAGTAAACAATGCTTTTCTCAAGGTATTTGCTTTTAAAAGAGAAAAGTACTACATCACACAAAATTGTATAATCTATTCTAATGCCATGTAGTGCTCTTATTAATTAATTAATATACATCAACGATTGCACTGTTATAAAACTAGCACAGACCCATTTAGTTCTAT
>NC_142932.1:83241970-83251970 GCF_046866305.1 Octopus bimaculoides
AAAGCAGGTAGAATATTTTGTCCAGATATGGTTGCTTTAAATGCCAAAGAGTTAAACTTATTATGTCCAAAAAAAAAAAGTTACAATCAGGAGTGGCTGTGTGGTAAGTAGCTTGCTTACCAACCACATGGTTCTGGGTTCAGTCCCACTGTGTGGCACCTTGGGCAAGTGTCTTCTACTATAGCCTCGGGCCGACCAAAGCCTTGTGAGTGGATTTGGAAGACGGAAACTGAAAGAAGCCCGTCGTATATATGTATATATGTATGTATGTGTGTTTGTGTGTCTGTGTTTGTCCCCCCATCATCGCTTGACAACCGATGGTGGTGTGTTTACGTCCCTGTAACTCAGCGGTTCGGCAAAAGAGAACGATAGAATAAGTACTAGGCTTACAAAGAATAAGTCCTGGGGTCGATTTTCTCGACTAAAGGCGGTGCTCCAGCATGGCCGCAGTCAAATGACTGAAACAAGTAAAAGAGTAAAAGAGCAAGAGTATCAACTAAGAAAAATTTATTAACCAACAAACTACAAGTACTGACACAGATGTAGTAATGCCATTTTCTGTCCCTTTTACCACTATCATAAAAGTACCAGCTTGTCTAAACCAGATAGCTCCATACCAGCTCTGGCCAACCTCGTCTGGTGGCCCTGTAACTCTGCCTCACTCTGTTAGCCCTGCACTAAATTCATAGCTGAATTATTACCTCTCTGAACTGCTACTTCTAGAAACCATTTCATGTCCAAGTTATCAGGTATCAACTTACAGAATTGAAAACTAAAATATCAACTATCATCAACCACACTGTTAAACAATGATGACCTGCAAATGGCTATGAGCATTTTCCCATTTCCTCTAACTAAATATTATCTAAATATTTTATGCTATATATCATTTAACAACCACAATAAATAAAATTTTATTTTATTGTATCTTCCACAAAATATAATAACTATGAAAAAATAAACAGTAATTCTGTAACAAAACAATAAATATCGTGAGAGCTACAAAACCATGGTAGACAAACTTACAATGAAAATATCCGCTGAGGCAACAGTAACTGTTATAGGTTATAATTCTGGACTTTAGGCTAAGTAAGGTAGGCAAAAATGAGCCAAGAAAGAAGCTTTACATATATGAGAGAGAGAGAGAGAGAGAGGCAGTAAGGATGATAAACACAGTTAGGCTCAAGACATAATTACATGCAGTACAAAATACAGATCATATATATATATAATGATAAAAGTTATGTAATGTTTTACCTCGACAGCTGTTTCAAGATGGCCACACATTATGTAATAACCATATTCATAAATATGTGCAGTAATATAAATATCTATACTGAGCTTATTTTGTTCTCTCCCATTCACTATACATTATATCAAAGATGGGATGGTCACAGTAGGAACGCATTCGACTATAGGGCTTCTTGTGACTGTGGTCTGGGCTAACTTGTGACTAAACAATATTATATCAACACCAAATATTTTCTTTTAGCCAAAGAACATAGTATTAACAATGGCTGTTGCAAAATAATAAGAAAAATGTGGAAGATAATAAAATTTCAGAGAAAACATTTGCAGTATTATTTTGTGGTAACCGATAAAAGTCAAAGGAAATTTCTTTTATAATACTTTTGAGCAGTTTCCTACGTTTTAAAAAACTGCAACGATTTGGCCCTCAAAACACCTTTACAAAATTTCAATTACTCCAACCATCATCACCGCTAATATTTCGTTTAACCTTTTTCGTTTTCTTTTTTTTTTTTTTTTTTTTTTCGTTATTCTGTTTAAAAATAAGGAGATTCTGGAAAAATTCTGCTCTCAAAACTAAAATTTTCTTTAAAATCTGACACATCCACCCCATTTTCGGAATACCCACATCCACCCGCCACTAACGTCCCTGATTTGAAACTCAACCATGCGTGGATGACTGCCGGACGACATGCAGCAGACGACATGAAGGAGGCTTCAAAATATTAGACGCTCGACTTGCTTGCTATAACAAACTACACACCTCCATTGTTATGATGGAATGAAAGGAAACATTGAATGAATATTGTTCAAAATATGCGAAAAATATAAAGATTACGATTCTGAAAAAATAAATTCTTCTGGCATTTCAAGTTTGTTCCTACTCTGCCATCGGAATAACGACATCCACCACATGTCTTTTCTGTTTGAGTCAGAATCCGATTTTATTGACGTAGTTTTACACATCTACAACAATCACAACTTCGTAGTTTTGAGATTTTAATCATCCTTTCTATTATAGGTACAAGGCCCGATATTTGAAAGGAGGCCGGAGGGGTTAGTCGATTACATCGACCCCAGTACACAACTGGTACTTATTTCATCAACTACGAGAGGAAGACAGTCGAGCTTGGTGAAATTTGAACTCGGGCGTAAAGATGACGGACGAAATTGTTGGTCCGGCGCAGTAAGGATTTCTGCCAGCTCGCCACTATTTTATGAGAAAATAATAATGACTTCAAATTTTAGCACAAGACCAGCAATTTCGGGCGAGGGGTTAAATCGATTACGTCGACCCAGTGGTACTTTTTTACCGACCCAAAAAAAGGACGAAAAGCTAAGTCGACCTCGGCAGAATTTCAAGTCAGAACGTGAAGACGGACGAAATGTCGCTAAGCATTTTTGCTCGGCGAGCTAAAAACTCTGCCAGCTCGCGACCTTTTTTTTTTTTTCTTTTCTGAGAAAATTAATAATAAAATCATTACAAAAAACATTTCATCATGAAAATATCTATAGAAAGGAAACAACAAATTAACGTTTGCAATGGAATTTTGTTTTGTAAACCTTAAGCTAAGACCGCATTAACAGCACTATAAGTCCTTGGGCATAACAATGTTCTGGGGTCCTCCCATAAACACACCCACAGCATATATACAGATTTCCAGTGAATCTATAGACTCGTTCCCCCACACCCGGCGTAAGTGCCCGAAGTGCCCCTGCCATAAGACAGCAATGCCCTAACCTCTATCCTCAAGACAGTTTCAATCATTTGCTGTTGGAACATATACAAACATCGCTAACTTGTTGGGATATTGAGAATAAATCAAGAGCTAAAATTATTACGAAAGAAAAATTTAGATATTCGTAACTACACCTGTATTTTAAAAGATAGGATTTTAAAAAATCGGAAAAATAAAATAAACGGAGGCGTCACTGAGAGAAATTGAGAATTTGAAAGGGTTTTTTTTTTTCTCTTGTATACAGTTGAAGATGAAAAAGTCAATTTTTTAATAACTAATTTATTATTGTAATAGAACAACGTGCAGTATTGACGAATTATCAAAGTTCTAGGTGCGCTTAATAAAACAGCTATTTCTAAAAGTACACTTTATTCTGAATAGCGTTATATAATATACTTTCCTTTCTTGTCGTACCCCACCTGGAATGCCACCGTGTACCCTCTAGGGTGCAAGTACCGCAAGCTGGGCTAAAACGTGGATGAGAAATCCCACACTAGTAGCAAAATTTTTCTCTGTTCAAATCTGAAACAACACACTGGCGAAGTTCTCTTATAAATCAGTGTAAAAAGTTAGTTTAAGCCAAAGCAATAATTTATTAATAGTTATTTTCAACACTTCTAAAATGTAATCGTTCTGTTAACTCACGCATTTGTAACATAACTATCTACCATTAAAACATTTTAATTAATTGTTGCTTAGTGTGTGCGATAAAATTAAAAATTCGTTATTTTTCTCAGAACAGATGTGCCCCCACAGGTTCTTATATACCTGCAATTTAACCCTGGTACTAAAAACCAATGCCCACCAGGTTGCTATGTTCTAGGTGTTCCTGAGCGTTGTACACGTTACCGGTACGCTTTCTTTATAATTGTACATGCAGCATCACGACATAACCTGCTCGTAATTAGTTTTCGAATCTAATAATAAACACTGAGAAATATATATAAAAAATAAAAAAAACTTGAATCAGGTTGAAATTATTCTGTCCCACCTTTGCTATAAAGAAATGATCATCTAATAATACTAGAAAATATATGGTGATCGTTTGGCGGTCCTTTATCGACAAGATTCTTTCAGTGAAGTATAAACGAATAGCAATAAAATATTGACATTAAATTTAAACGAACAGAGATAATTTTAAGCATAATCATTCATTCAATTACGAGTCCTTCCTGAAGTTGTATTATGATCGGGAATTGTTCCAAAATTTACGTCCAGGCTCACATGAAGATCTGAACTTAATATTGTAATGTTACTCGATAATTCACAAACGTTTTAATAGTGCTTCAGCCGTTTGATGCAGAGTAGAAACTATTTCAGTATTGCAGTTTAATAGAGACAGTCATGTCTGTGTAACCTTCGGTGTCTTGTGTCATAAGTACACTGTTTAACGTGATAATGAATAAGCCATTCTAGTCTGTGCCACCCTGTTTTAGCTGAGTGTCTTGGACCACAGATATATTGCAGCTTCGCTAATGTTTAACAGCAACTAAAACGTAGATTGATGATATATTCTCATTGAATATAATATTGTTAGACATACCTTCTGAGATGGGACTTTGTACGTGTAGACAGAAGGGTAGAATGTACATATACACTCTTTACTCTTTTTCTTGTTTCAGTCATTTGACTGCGGCCATGCTGGAGCAACGCCTTTTAGTCGAGAAAATCGACCCCAGGGCTTATTCCTTTGTAAGCCTAGTACTTATTCTATCGGTCTGTTTTTGCCGAACCGCTAAGTTACGGGGACGTAAACACACCAGCATCGGTTGTCAAGCGATGGTAGGGGGACAAACACAGACACACATACACATATATATATATATATACATATATACGACGGGCTCCTTTCAGTTTTCTGTCTACCAAATCCACTCACAAGGCTTTGGTCGGCCCGAGGCTATAGTAGAAGATACTTGCCCAAGGTGCCACGCAATGGGACTGAACCCAGAACCATGTGGTTGGTAAGCAATCTACTTACCACACAGCCACTCCTGCGCCTACATATATATATCTACACAAAAACACACAAACACACGCACGCACACATACATACATACATACATTTCCAAAAATTTAGCACATAAATACATATGCATGCATCTAAAACGCATCCATAAAACAAACATACAAATCTGCGCATACACTAACACCAAATACTGCACACACACACATATGCACAAATACCTAGATGATGTTGATAAAAGTTCCAATGAAGGAGCCTTGAATCTATGTTAGAGTCCGGCTCTTTCTCTATGGACAAGAAATACAGAAATGAAACTGATTGATAACATACATACATACAGAGACATACGTACATACATACACATAGACACACGAGTACACACACACATTCACAAATACACACACACAGTTGAAAAAGCAAAGATTCCTCTCCACTTTGATCAACACGTACACATTTTCACAAACAAATTTGTAAGAATCAATGGGAAGAGGTCGCGGCTGAAGTCTTCTCAAACACCCGATTGCGGTTTGCTTAGTAAGTTACATATACATATCCCACGCCTACATACATATGTAGATCTACACATTATATGTATATATGTAATGTAAATATATATGCGAATGTATGCATATACTTAAATATGTATATACATAGACACACATGTACATATGCATGAATGCGCACCCACTCACAAACACACATCTACTTACACACACATAAATTTATGTATGTATGTATGTATGTATGCATGTGTGTGAATACATTTAACTTTCTGATCAGGCACAGTTCATATAACATATCGGCCCGACCAGTCTACTTCCGCTCAGCTGGTGTTTAACTGGGTATTTCCCCCTACCGCCCTTTCCAGCACTATAATACACGAACACATACATTAATATTATGTGCATCAACCCCACCATTGCCATCGCCTTTCTGGTTTCTTTTTTTTTTCTTTTTGGCATTGTGCACTATTACAAGGCGCTGAGCCATGACAGGTACACACACACACACACATATACACACGTACATGCCGTGTACTGTATGAATGCTTTGATGCACATACACACACATACACCTACACACAGATACAGACGTTTTATGAAAGCTATGGCCAGATTAATAAAAAGATGTGATTGAGTCGATATAGAACCAACCAAACAGACAGCAGATGTTCGTATCACCTACAAACTATATTTTGTTCATTACCAAACAACACTGAATCTCATTTGATCCAATCCTTGTTACAGTTTAGCCCCTAGTTAGGAACCCATGATCAAAAGCTTTCCAAACAATTAGCATGCTGTTTATTATTATTATTATTATTACCCCATGCCTTGGCGAAGGCGGAGGTATTGTTTTTAGTCGTGTTTGTTTGTTTGTTTGTCTTTGAACAAGATATCTCAAGAACTGCTGGATGAATTCGCATGAAACTTTCAGGTACGTTTCGCCTCGTGGCTGGCACGAACTGAGTAGATTTTGGGATCGATCCGGTACCGGACAATGATTCTGGATTATTTTTCCTGTTTTCTTTTACTCAATTTTTGAGAGCGGTCGGGTTCATTTTTTTTTTTTAGTATTCTCGTTTGTGAGAAGCAGTTGAGTTTATTTTAGATATTCCCATTTAAAAAAATCATCTCTGGCTAATCGTTGAGAGGATATTGGTATTGCCTTAGCGGAGGTTTGCGCTCTGAGTACTCTTGTCGTTATTATTACTACTACTACTACTACTACTACTACTACTACTACTACTAATGCATATGAGAGATTGGATTGTTTAATGTGCTTCTCTTTCTTTTCTTCCATTCTACATGCTTCCTGCTAAGGTTTGAGGAAGATTTGGCTGTAATTTCTAACTGATGAACGACCACGTCATCACAACCTCACTGCAAAATAAGGGAAATAACTCACAACAATGAAAAGCAGCCCTGTAAAAATTGACAGACGTTGCGATCTAGACCCGGATCTGGTCTGATAGAAACTGACATATAATTGAAAGGCATTCTATTTGTGACCATCCCATCTTAGTTCATGCATCGACCTGTTAGAAATAGCAGTCAAACTTCCTACAAATCACCATTTTTAGAAACAGACTCGTTGAATATGATTCTAGGTTCCCTATGAATGTATGTATGTATGCAACAGGTTCCTTTAAGTTTCTTTCTACCAAATCTACTCATAAGGCTTTGGTCGACCTGAGGCTATAGTAGAAGACACTTGCCCAAGGTGTAGCGCAGTGGGACTGAACCCGGAACCATGTAGTTTGGGAACAGGCTTCTCACCACACAGCCACACCTTTTCTTCATGAATGCACGTAAGGCAGGTCTGGAGGTCAAAGGAAGATTAAAGAACCGGATCACAACAGTACCAACCGAACTCTGAACAGAATTTCCCTTGCAGAATTTCTCCAGCCACCCTGCGCGTGAATCTGCCTTATATATATCATAAAGTTTGGTGGTGGTCAATGTTAACCACCAGCGAATATGCAGTCGACATGGGCATCTCTCGCCCTTCAGATGATGATGATGATGATGATGATGATGATGATGAAATATCAACTTGAAAATAACAGAAAAAAAAAACCTTAGTCTGCATTACCGGAGTTTGATATAAAAACTACAAAAACTACAATCCGTTGACATTGACGCCTGTGTGTGTGTGTGTGTGTGTGTGTGTGTGTGTGTGTGTGTGTGTGTGTGTGTGTGTGTGTCTGCCTGTTTGTCTGTGCAACTGTTCATGTGTGCGCGTGCGCGCGCGTGCGAGTGTTCGTATGTGCGCGCGCATGAGTGAGTGTGTAAGTGTGTGCGCGTGTGTGTATACTCACAGCTCATACAAAATAGTCCACAAATACCCAAACGTAGGTTCGGTTCGGTGAGGGGGGAAAGAAAGGAAAGAAATCAGAAAGATTATAATGTAAAAAGAGTCTCGCCATAGTGGAGGAGGTGAAATGGTGGCCAGGGCGTTAACAATAAGCAGATAAGGGGTACGTAAGGCTTCGAGGGAAGTAGGAAACTGACGTGATTAGGGGGAGAACTGGGGGGGAGTGACAGAGGAAAATAAAAGGGGCTAGTGAAATGATGGATGGAAATGGGGTTACATGGAAATAGGGATTAAGAAGTAGGTAGACAGAAGAAGAAAGATAGGGGCAATGTTTTATACGAGTCAGTTGAAAAGAGACACACACACACACACACACATTCTTTCCTTTTACTTCTTTCGGTCATTTGAATGCGGCCATGCTGGAGCACTGCCTTCAAGGGATTTTCAGTCGAAAAAAATCGACCCCCAGGACTTATTCTTTGTAAACCTAGTACTTATTCTATCGGAGTCTTTTGCCGAACCGCTAAGTTACAGGGACATGAACACATCAGCATCAGATGACGGGAGGACAAACACGGACACACACATAAATGCGTATGTGTGTGTGTGTGTGTGTGTGTGTGTGTGTGTGTGTGTGTGTGTGTGTACGACGACCTTCTTTTACTTTCCGTCTACCAAATCCACTCATAAGGCTTTGGTCGTCCCAAGGCCATAGTAAAATACACCTGCCCAAGGTGTCACGCAGTGGGACTCAACTCTGAACCATGTCGTTGGGAAGCAAGTTTCTTACCACACATCCATGTGCGAGCGTGTGTGTGTGTGTGTGTGTGTGTGTGTGTGTAGTAAAAACACAACCCAGGCGAATAGGCGAAGAAATGAGCAGAAAAATTACTTTTTTTAAGGTTAAAAATGAAAAGGTTCTATGAATGGAGTTATTCAGATCAATAGAGAAAAGGGGAAAAATGAAAATTTTCGGGGGATAAGAGGGGATGTTAAAGAGAGAAATTGCTCAAGTTTCAAGGGATAGATAGATAGATAGATAAATATGGGAAATGAAAGCTGAAGAGCTAATGTCTCTGGAAATGAGAAGACATTGACGTGTCTGAGTGAAAGGCAAACACGGTTATGGGATGAATATCTTTGATCGTAGACTCTACTCAAAGAAAGCTAACTTTGTAGTTAAACAATATCACAACACACCCACACATTCACACACTCGCGCGCGCACGCACACACGTGCACACATATACATATGTTAATTCTTCATAGGCAAACTAAATATAACAACGAATCATCTTTCTGCACTTCAGTGTCGTTATGTTTGATGCAAACAAATCGAGCATGTTACTTGACGTTAGTGAGTAGTGCACAGGACATTAACGTTACGTGAGTGTGTGTGTGTGCGCGCGCGCAACAGTGGAAGAGTAAAATATGATATAATCCGTTAATGATAATATATCACAGATTCAAGTTTTATGGTTAGCTGTTAAGCAATAATTACGCAATAGATATCACTCGGATCTTTGTGATTTGACGGGCAACACTTGTTTTCTTAACGAAACACTTTCAAACTTGGGACACTGGTAGAATGTGTCATATAAAACAACTTCTTCTCTTAACCTTCTTAACAAAATTTTGTACATCGCAAGTTATTTCATGTTAAAATTGTCGTATTTCTGTAATTTCAACCAATCACTGATGTCTATTCAGCTGAATACAGATAGTGCTGTTCGGTGTCAAGTGTGTTATTCCCTGTTTAATTATATCATTATTCCCTAGTAAGGGTTTAGGGTTTTAGGGTTAGGGTTCGGGCTTTAGGGTTAGGGTTTTAGGGTTAGGGTTAGGGTTATGGTTATGAGTTATAGGGTTAGAGTTAAGGTTATGGCAAAAATAATCATAACCCTAACCGTAATCCTAAAACTAACCCTAACTCTAAAACCCGAACCCTAACCCTAAAACCCTAAAGCTAAAACCAGTACAAACGCACGAACGATGTCATAAATAAGAGTAACACGGGTAGTTGTTGTTGACAAACAACGGGACTAATTTTATTCAAGGGAAAAGATCCCATGACACCATTACGGCATTAATTGTTTTCACCTCAATAGACGTCAGTGATTGGTTGAAATTACCGAAATACGACAATTTTTTACATAAAATAACTTCGAATACAAAATTTTTTATCTGTTCTATACCACAAAATATACAAGTATTCGAAGTTTGAAAGTGT
>NC_142932.1:83261970-83274470 GCF_046866305.1 Octopus bimaculoides
TTGAGCTCTGATTGGCTGTATGCAAATGAGTTAGTAACTGGGGTCCGGAACTTTCGTGGGAAAAAAAATTTCGCATCCTGGGCAGCTACCTAGTGTGCTCATGCTTTAAGATGGCACTACTGTACCGATCATTTTACAACGGTTGAGCCAGTGTGATTTGTTGGACTTTAGCTGGCAACTTATGACAGGTCGAGCGACCAGATCGCAGCTCTCACGCTGATTTGTAAGTTATAGCGTCATGACGCAAAATCTCGTTCGTTCAATTATTTAATCAGTCGATGTGCGAAAACAGAAAAAAAAACCCTTGCGATATGAATATATTTTACTGTGACAAAATTATGGGCATACTGAATATATAATAAATATTAAATATTAATTACTACATTGTTTAAAGTAATTAACTTTTCGTGTACACAATTTCTTATGGGAATATTAATTTCTTTTATGTGTTGATTGCAAAGCGTTATGAGGTGTCACCCACACATTTTTTGCAAATGAGAGAGGGAATTAGTCGTCACAAAGACTACAGCTAGCACCTATACATACATACATACATACATACATACATACATATATATATTACATGTTAAAACTTAAAACAACGTCTAGATTTGTCACTGTAATTAGTATAAAAGATTAGAGCAGTGTTATCCAAATTTTAACCCTTTGGGAACTCATGAAAACAAAACAAAAAAAGCATTCCATATCTCAGAGAACTCCTACATAAAGATTATTAAATATCTCAATTTTTCTCTGTTCTCTTCCATAAATTACATGAATTACATGAGATTAAATCATAAATCTGTCTTTGAAAGTTCTGGCAGTGCTAAATCCATCAGATAATATTGCAAACTAAATCCCTCAGCTAATTTTGTTTTCCAAAGACTGTTGTTGTTGGTGGTGGTGTTGGTGATGGTGATGATGGTGATGTTTCTCGGTCAGTTTGTCGATCTATGGCGACTTCCAAAACAGAAAAGAGACGACAAGAGAAAAAGAGAGAAAAAACTACGTACAAGGAAAGAAAACACAAAATGTAGTGACATCATTTGACTGCGGCCATGCTGGAGCACCGCATTGAAGGGTTAGTCAAACAAATCGATCCCGGGGCTTTTTTTTTAGCTTAGTAATTATTCTATCGGTTTATTTTGCCAAGCCGTTAAGTTATAAACACATCAGCACTGGTTGTCAAGCCGTGATGGACGACGAACAGACACAAAGACACACACACACACAGATATATACATACATACATACATACATACATACATATATATATATATATATATATATATATATATATATATATATATCCACTACTCAGGAAGAGACTATTCTAGAGTACGTTCTGTCTTATCTTCGAAACGTCTAGATAGAATAGAGACAGCTGATGAAGGGATATTCCAAGTGGCTTTCCGTTTTTCCATGTGTTCGTTCCGTTGTCTGTAGTTTATTGTTCTAACGTCCTGTACCCTGATATGCATATATATACACATGTAGATGTAAGTATGTACATATATGTGTGTATACATGTATATATATTCCTTGTATTATTACATTATTGAACGCACACGTCCTTTTTTGCAAGTAAGTCTACTATTATTCTGACGTGACTATCTTTCTATCTATCTATCTATCTATCTATCTGTCTATCTATCTATCTATCTATCTTTTTTATCTATTTATCTATCTGTCTTCCTCCATCTTTCTATCTATACCTCTGTCCTGGCCTCTACTTCACTGCTATACCCTTCTGTCCCTTCCTCCTTGTTCCACTTCCTCCCTCCACCATCCTCTCTGCTCTCGTGTGACCTGTGGTCAACTTTCTTTTCACTCCAGCCGCTATGAAGGCAAGACGAACTACTAGCGTTCTACCTCAGATTTGCGTTTGGTCGTTCGGCTTTTGAATGTTGTTTTCACTGTCCATTTTTTCCTGTCTTGGTTTGTGTTTGCCACCTTGGAATCCTCTGTGTAGTGGGTTGATCCACTACTCAGGAAGAGACTATTCTAGAGTACGTTCTGTCTTATCTTCGAAACGTCTAGATAGAATAGAGACAGCTGATGAAGGGATATTCCAAGTGGCTTTCCGTTTTCCTATGTGTTCGTTCCGTTGTCTGTAGTTTATTGTTCTAACGTCCTGTACCCTGATATGCATATATATACACATGTAGATGTAAGTATGTACATATATGTGTGTATACATGTATATATATTCCTTGTATTATATATATATATATATATATATATATATATATATATATATATAAGAGGTTAAGGAGGGTATTGGATTTAACCAAACTCAAAGATACAGGTAATACCGAGTAAGTGCTGTATACCGGCTATATATATATATACGACGGGCTTCTTTCAGTTTCTGTGTACCAAATCCACTCACAAGACTTTTTAGTTGGGCCGAAGCTGTAGAACACACTTTCCCAAAGCGCCGTGCAGTGAGAGTAAGTAAACTCGGAACCATGTGGTTGGGAAGCAAGCTTCTTACCACACACCCACGCCACGCCTGCACCTATAAAAAAAAGTTATAAGAAAAAGGGGGGAACGAAAACAAGAAGAACAAATGAAGCTAAAAGCTGAAAGGGAACAAAGTGGTCGACAAAGCAATTTTTTTTTCTCTCAACAAGAAATATCCAGAACTTCAAGATTACACAGTTACATAGAGATAATAATCAAAGCCAATAAGAGATCACTCAACCTATAATTGAATAACAACCGATCTCCCTCAAATCATACCTTTTCATCATGGAAAAATAAATAAATTAGACTTGATAGAACGTTCGACAAAATAAATGCCTTTGCCCAGCGATTCTTCATTTAAAGTAGATATAATTCTTTCTGTTTTCTTATAATTATAAGCACAAGTCCTGGAGTTTTGGGGCAGTAGGCTACCCGATTAAATCGACCCTTGTGTTCAACTGGTACTTATTTTATCGCCACTGGATGAAAGATAACATCGGCCTCGACAGAATTTTAACGTAAAGCCAGAAGAAATGATGCTAAGCCTTTATTTATTCGGCTAAGCCTTTATTTATTCGGGTGTGCTAACGATTATGCCAGTTTGTCGCCTTATTTTATGTACATATGATAGCAGATATCAAAAGGAAAACAATCCCCAAAACATTATGGATAGCAAACCACAGTCTTTATTTTATTAGATCCCAACGACCTACTAAAATAAAGAGAAAGACATGGAATTTTATCAATAGTAAATGTCGCGCTATGCATCATAGCGCTTCGGACAATATATTCCCAACTTATTTAGAAGAGTTTATCTGGTGTCATAGTCCCATTTTCAGAAAGTGATGGAGTAGCTGACTATGTTAACCAGCAGTTTACCGCCGTAAAGTGAACGTAAACTGTCCTTAAACAATGCAAGAAAATTGATAAAAACCGGAAGTGACGACAGTCTCTGACCTCCATGTACATTTAAAATGCTTATGTAATATTGTATTATTTGTTTACAAAATAAATATGTGATAAAAAAAATTGTCAACTTTTATTATATTCATTATATATATTGTTTCCGGTATAAATTAATATTAACTAGGAAATATGTCCCTGGCACATTGGAAAGAAGAAAAAAAAAAAGAAATTGCCGGTACGCCACATCAGATACATTGAGAAGCACTGCATTAGTTGACTGAAATACTGGCAGAGTAAAAATGGCTTTTCTCCAAAAACAGGAATTAGCCCGTAGAGAGTCCAAGTGAATGAATCCACAGGAACAACGCTACCTCTTCGCGTCAGTTCTTTCTCTACAGCTCATTTATCGCACAGGGTTATTGCATTGCTCACATGTAGCTGTAGTGGCTATCATGCGTTGACATGCAAAACACTGAATTGTTTTTTCAGTAGTGTTCGTTGATGGATATTTATTGTACGTTGGAACGGTGTACCTCAGCCATATAGGTGCAGGAATGGCTGTGCAGGAGCGGGAATGGCTGTGTGGGAAAGTAGCTTGCTTACCAACCACATGGTTCCGGGTTCAGTCCCACTGCGTGGCACCTTGGGCAAGTGTCTTCTACTATAGCCTCGGGCCGACCAAAGTCTTGTGAGTGGATTTGGTAGACGGAAACTGAAAGAAGCCCGTCGTATGTATGTATATATATGTATGTGTGTGTGTTTGTGTGTCTGTTTGCTCCCCCCCCCCCCAAAACATCGCTTGACAACCGATGCTGGTGTGTTTACGTCCCCGTAACTTAGCGGTGCGACAAAAGATACCGATAGAATAAGTACTAAGCTTACAAAGAATAAGTCCTGGAGTCGATTTGCTCGACTAAAGGCGGTGCTCCAGCATGGCCAGTCAAATGACTGAAACAAGTAAAAGAGAGTAAAAGAGAGACATCAGTAGAATGTACCACACATGGAGGTACTTTTGGACGTAATACAATGTGAGAGCATTTTTTTTCTTTCTTTTTTTATGTTCTTAGAAAATTTCGGTAAGTCACTGAAGTCACTTCCGGTGGCTATCGCAATTTACTTTTACTTTTTTTAGGACAATATACTTTCACATTTTTTACAACGGCAAGCAGCATGTTAACCGCTGACTAACCCTCTGGCCTTGATTTCATTCTAGGAAGGGAATATGGATGAAGAAAAAAGCATGACAAATGTTTAACGGCATCATTTCGAAACTAACTTTAAAGACCCGATTCCTTTTAAAGGGATGCAGTCTTATATACACGTATGTCTATATACACGCGCACACATATATGCACACACACACACACACACATACACGTATTCATATATGTATGTATGTATGTATGTATGTAAGTATGTATGTATGTGTATGTATGCGTGTGAATACATGTGTGAGAGCATAAATCAATTTAGTAAAAACCCGTTTGCACTGAGAACGTCTCCAGTTTCACAGCACACAAGCCCCACTACCGTCTCCTTTCACTCACACCGCGTCTATTTTGTACTCATACCATTCCCTCCCATAACACCTCAAACACGCACACACACACACACACACACACACACACAAATGTATAGTCATAATACAGACAATTTCACACAAATTATATTACTCATAAAATGCATAGTTACACTTATTATACACACACACACACGCACATACGCATGCACACACACACACACACACTTCCATTTATAAATACACCGTCTCTCAGGTCAAATGGCGGAACACTTTAAAGAGAATGTTATGAAAATTGAGCTTTCGGAAATAGTCAATTCGTGTTAAGTACATAAACATTATACACGTGAATGTGAATATGTGTGTGTGCGTGTCCGTGTACGAGTGTATGTGTGTGTGCGTGTACGAGTGTTTGTGTGTGTCTGCGCACACACATACACATATATTCTTTTCTACTCTAGGCACAAGGCACAAGGCACAATTTTTGGGGAGGAGACCAGTCGATTGGATCGACTCTAGTACGCAGCTGGTACATAATTTATCGACCCCGAAAGGATGAAAGGTAAAGTCGACCTCGGGGGAATTTGAACTCAGAACGTAAAAACAAGCGAAAGACACATATATGTATTATATATGCATATGGATTGGTAGCATACGATTTTGAAGGAAATATTAGTTTCAAATTTTGGCACAAGACCAGCAATTGGATGGGAAAGAGTAAGTCGATTACATCGATTCCAGTGCTCAACTGGTACTTAGTTTATTGACCCCGAAAGGATGAAAAGTAAAGTCGACCACGGTGGAATTTGAACTCGGAAATTAAAGACGGATGAAATACTGCTAAACCAGCAGCCTAACGATTTTGCCTGCTCGCCACCTTAATTTTTTTTAAGGAAATGTTAATAACTATATAGAGAGCCCTTATTGCGCCTAACCTGGACCTCGAACCCACGTTCGTGTAATTGAAAATTTTGAAACAATAGAAAATGTATGGATGCTCTCAAGTAAAAGAAAGTTTTCATGTCACTATATTAAATCTAAGATAGTATTATCTTTGATAAACAAAAAAGTGCGTGCTGGTCATATCTAAGATAGTCTTCCATCACAACACGTTTAACAGATTTCTTAGGCAAGATGACAAACATTTTGCTGACAAGAAACTGTCGATTAAATTAAATCATCCCAACTTTAAAACTAGCACTGCGTCGGTTACGACGACGAGGGTGTTCCAGTTGATCCGATCAACGGAACAGCCTGCTCCTGAAATTAACGTGTAAGTGGCTGAGCACTCCACAGAAACGCGTACCCTGAATTGCAGTTCTCAGGGAGATTCAGCGTGACACAGACTGTAGCCCTTTGAAATACGGATACTACTGCTTTTGCCAGCTGAGTGGACTGGAGCAACATGAAATAAAGTGTCTGGCTCAAGGACACAACGAACACAACGCGTCGCCAGGTATTGAACTCACGAGCTTACGATCGTGAGTTGACACCTTAACCACTCAGCCACGCGCCTTCACAATCGTCACATCTACAGAGCTTGTAACGGAACTTGATTTTATCAACCGCAGGTGGATGAAATACAAATTTCTACAATCTGCAGAATTTGAACTCATTTACAGGAAGCAACTGGTTACCAAAATGCATTTCGTCTGACCCCAATTAATTCTGCCATTTTCGCTCTACTACATTTTTATTTGATGTTGTTGGCACTCCGAAGCTTACGACGTCGAGGGTTCCAGTTGATCCGATCAAAGGAACAGCCTGCTCGTGAAATTAATGTGCAAGTGGCTGAGCACTCCACAGACACGTGTACCCTTAACATAGTTCTCGGAGATATTCAGCGTGACACAATGTGACAAGGCTGACCCTTTGAATTACAGGCACAACAGAAACAGGAAGTAACAGTGAGAGAAAGTTGTGGTGAAAGAGTACAGCAGGGTTCGCGGATCTTTTTTAAAACGGGGGCCACATTTTTCATTAACGAAACACTTTGAAATTTGGAACACTGGTAGAATGTGTCATATAAAACATCTTTTTCTCTTAGTCTTCTTAAAAAAAAAAAGAAATCCCTAAGTTATTCCATGTTAAAGTTGTCGTATTTCTGTAATTTGAACCAATCACTGACGTCCATTCAACCGATATACATTAAGCGCCGACTACATAAACAAACGATTCTGAAACAATTCTATCGGTGATAGGGTTAGGGTTAGGGTAAAACAGCAAATTTAAAAAGAAAAAAGCAAATAAAACGAAGCTATGGAAATTAAATACGCTTTACACCGCTTAATCAGCCAAAGGAGTAAATATAAACAACTGAATACTTGTCAAAGATTGGTTGAAATTATCGAAATAAGATAATTTTTTACATGAAATAAATTCGAATACAAAAATATTTTTCTGTTCTATAACACAAAATAGATAAGTATACGAAGTTTGAAAGTCTTTCGGTACCAAAAACACTACGTAAAACATTAATGAAAAATGTGATCCCCGTTTTAAAAAAGATCCGGGTTCGCCACCATCCCCTGCCAGAGCCTCGTGGAGCTTTAGGTGTTTTCGCTCAATAAACACTCACAACGCCCGGTCTGGGAATCGAAACCGCGATCCTATGAACGCGAGTCCGCTGCCCTAACCACTGGGCCATTGCGCCTCCACTACATTTTTATAAGTGCACCCTAAAAACATGCGAAATACATTACAATGTTCCGTCGATTCGAGAAACACACATACACGCACAGAAATGTATTTGAGGGAGCCTCTTAAGACGTGGTCTCTCGATATGCTAGAAATATCGACCAAATGACCATCAATTTCTGTTTCCTTATTAAAGAATGACACATTGTAGAATGTAGTCCTGGATGTATTGTGCCAAGGGAAAAGACACAGGATGGTAAAACTGGAAGAATTTTGATTATAAGCCTGTTCGAGCAGGACAGACCTTGGGTTTAAAGACAAATACAGTCATAGAGTTGGCTGATCTTGTACATCGATACTATAATGGTCGCTGTGGAAATGTCTCAGTATTAGTATACGACATCAGTCATGAGAAAGTATGTGCGAGAGAGTATGCTTGACCGGTCACCTCTGTCGAGCAGATGAAACACTATGTGACACACTCACTTATGATGTAATAGATTTTTACCGAAAGATTGACCAGAGCTGACAGTCAGACCGCAACCACAACTTACTCATGACTGACGTCATATACTAATGCCGAAACATTACCTGTCACCAGTGTTAGATTTATCTTCCGTCCACGAACATATATTTAATTCTCATCTGCTTCGAGTCACGAAACATAAGCACTGGGGGGGGGGGGGGGGGGTGATTTTCGAACATATTTCATTTGCACATCTCTTACACACTTAAAAATTAGCTACATTGATCTCACCGATCTGAGATGGTTTACAAAAGTTATTGCCACTATGCACTCTCTCTCTTGATTAATCAACGTTTACTATAACATAACCAGCATTGTTTGAGGGAGAGTGGTTAAGTCAGAAGGAAAAATCCGGGACCGATGCGAACGAACATTTAAGTTTTATATTTCGATTGTCATGAGTATCAAAGACACTTTGGAGCAATAATTCTAGCCTTTGGTGTGTCCTGTTTATTAATCAGTTTAACTGCATAGCTACCAAATGACTGGGAAGTTGTAATCAGTTGTATGCCAAGGCCCGTGCATGTGTTGATAATAGGTAAATAAATGTAGGAACCAATTCAACAGGTATAAATTCAGTCAGATGTGAACGCAGACTTCCACTTCAATCTCTCTCTCTCTCTCTCTCTCTCTCTCTCTCTCTCTCTCTATCTATCTATCTATCTATCTATCTATCTATCTCTCATACACACACACACGCATAACAGAACTTTTGTTAATTTTCAGGAACCTGAGGTTTCCTGACGATCGAAATCAGCATTTACTAATTCATTCAGCTACAATTCAAATGACATTCCGTCGTTATAGGTGACTGTGTGTGTGTGTGTGTGTGTGTGTGTGTGTGTGTGTGTGTGTGTGTGTGTGTGTGTGTGTGTGTGTGTGTGTGTGTGTGTGCGTGTGCGCGAGCGAGCGTGTGCTTACGACACATGAGTGGCTGAATAAAAGGTTAAAGGAAATAGAATGGTTTATTTTTTTTAAAAAACGATGCAATCCCTTTCCAAAGGATCCACTCTTTATCTCTAACAGGTCGAATAGCCTACCGCAAAATCGTAAGCTCATGCCAACTGACTAGTCTGTCACCTTTTGTTCAGACCTCCATAGGTCAAGAGTTCGTAACTCACAATAAATTCATAGGAACACAAATTATATGATTAGTACTTTATTTTAGTGAAGCAGGGAGATTACAAGCAAAAGCCGACCCCAGCGAGACTTCAACTGAAAATGCTCAAATCTATTACAATAATACAGACACATACACCGATCTAACCTAGCACACACGCACAACACACACACACACACACACATATAGGCGCGCGCACACATTTAGGCGTGCACACACATGCACACATACATATATACAGATATCCGGACAAAATCTCACATGCGCACACACGCAGGCACATACATCCGAATACAAACACACACACTCCGTCGTACACCCAGACACAATTCTGCCTGACGTTCTCTTAGCCACGCATACGAGCTATCAATATACATAGATGCGCTCGTATACACACACTTAAACGGACACACAGACACACGCACATCTCTACATAGACTTGCAGAAGTGAGCGCGCAAAGCATAAGCACACACGCAATACAGAAGAAAGACAACCAACACGAGAACGACCAAATGAAAAGTTACCAATCAGTGCACATTAAAACTTTCCTTGCTTTGTCTCTCTTTCTCTTTCTCTCGCTCTCTCTCTTACACACACACACACACACACACACACACACACACACAAATACACACATATATGTAAGTATATACACCTTCCAGGCATCCAAGATATACTATCCAGAAACATCAAACACACAGACACATACACTGATCTATCCTAGCACACACGCACGCACACACATACACACACACACACACACACACATGTACGCGCTCGCACACACACACACACACGCACACAAACACATATATAGGCGCGCACATACATGCACACATACATACATACAGATATCCGGACACAAACTCACACGCGCACACACATATGCACACACATCAGAATACAAACACACACACACACACACAAACATAATATCCAAGATAAGATTCACACACACAGAGATGTATCCGAAAGCAAATACACTAAACATAGAAATGTAATCCAAGATACACACACACACACACACACCGATGTCTCCAAGATACACATAAGCAGGTACACACGCACACACACACACACACAGGCAATGAATGCAGGAAGAAAACACGCAAATATTCACTACCACCACCACCACTACCGCTACTACTACTACTACTACTACTACTACTACTACTACTACTACTACTACTACTACTACTACTTCGAAGAAGATGAAAGCACACACACATACAAATTATATATAGCTGGATAAAATTATATTAAAATCACCCTTGCTAATCAACTAAATTAACTATTTCATCCGAAGATATTTAAAATGAGAGAAATAATTTACAAAGAGAATATAGAAACGACATGGAGCACTTCAATTAAGCAATTTTAATATTAAAATGAATTATATGTTAACTTGGACATTAAATTTGGTATATATATTCGATATATTATTCTTCGTAGCTTAAGCTGTTGCTTGTTAAGAAAAACTACCGACTTATGAGAAGACCTCACCACTATCACTGCCTTGTCGCATAACTTGCGTGTATGTACGTCTCCCCCCCCCCTTCTCTCTCTCTCTCTCTCTCTCTCTCTCTTCTGTTTATCATTTTGTCCACGTTTTGTTTTTTTGCAACGTCCTATACCCAAATATGCATCTATATATACATGCAGATGCAGGTATGTACATACATGTACGTATATATGCATATACTCATTTATTATTTGTATTATATATATATATGTGTGTGTGTGTGTGTGTGTGTGTGTATTGGCATTCTTTCGGTATTCGTATCATCTGTATACGCAAGTACACAACAGTATTGCTGCGCTGTGTTTATTGCGGCTTGAATCACAGAAGCTGGCTTTAATAAAAAAGTAAGCTGGACTTTACTGCGCCGTATGTAATCCCTTGCCACCGTGGAAATCAAGCTTGGCCTATTTCACAATAATTGGTTCTGTGTGACACTGCAAGTTATATAGACCACACGGGAAAGTATCAATATTCATGAAATCGTAGGTTATACCGATGAGAAAAAAGGTAGGGCGTTCGTGCTGTGTTGCGGTGCTGCATTCACAATGAACTCTAAGTCTTGTACATCAGTTACTAAAAGAAGCACTTGTAGCTTTTAACCCTCTCATGCCCAATAAGCTAATGACGGAAACCTTTAAATATGGTTGCTTGAAATACCAAAAATAATTCAAGGATATTTGTGGTTTTCGTCACTGTTTACAATTTTGTTTCAATTGTTTTCAAATTTGGTATATGGATAAGTTTTGTATACTAATTATGAAAACGAAATTCCTTTTTCTTATAAATCCATAACTAAAAAGTTATTAGCCTTTAAAATTTGCAAAATTTTGGTATTTTAGCCAATCAGAAGCGAGTTTTTACATATCACCGTGACGAAAATTGTTATTTCCATAGTAATCAAAGCAAAGAAGCACCGCATGTTGCATAGCTGATTGCGACGAAGAACTGTTTCCACAGTATGCAAAGATGCTGCGCATGCGCACGAGGAGGAGAAGGAGATACGAGAAAAAAATTATTTATTTTATAAGATCTTAGTTTAACCCTTGGAGTCCTGATCTCCTGAACCTGATTTGACCATATACCTGGCTTCCAGACACACTCCACCGCTAGAACGGTGCTACGATATTGAGAGAGAGAGATAAGCCATTCACCGGTAAACCGGTGTTACGAGTTCAAAGCGTTAATGTTTTGACATGCCGACCCCACACCCTCCTCTGATGGCTGAAAATTCTGAAAATGATTAAACTTTGAATACCTGTAACATTTTTGCAAAATTTTCCGAGAATAAATGTATAACAAACTCGGATTTAATGTCACGAATTACATCTATATGATACTCTTTTACTCTTTTACTTGTTTCAGTCATTTGACTGCGGCCATGCTGGAGCACCGCCTTTAGTCGAGCAAATCGACCCCATAACTTATTCTTTGGATGCCTAGTACTTATTCTGTCGGTCTCTTTTTGCCGAACCGCTATGTTACGGGGACGTAAACACACCACCATCGGTTGTCAAGCGATGTTGGGGACACACAGACACACAAACATATATACACACACATACATATATATATATATATATACATATATACGACGGGCTTCTTTCAGTTTTCGTCGACCAAATCCACTCACAAGGGTTTGGTCGGCCCGAGGCTATAGTAGAAGACACTTGCCCAAGGTGCCACGCAGTGGGAATGAACCCGGAACCATGTGGTTGGTAAGCAAACTACATACCACACAGCCACTCCTGCGCCTATACATTAAGAAATTTTTTTAAAGATAATTGTAAACAGTGATGAAAC
>NC_142932.1:83279470-83329470 GCF_046866305.1 Octopus bimaculoides
TATTCTCTCTCTTTCTCTCTCTTTCTCTGTCTGTCTCTCTCTCCCTCTCTCTCTTTCTCTCTGTCTGTCTCTCTCCCCCCTCTCTCTCTAGTTTTGTTTCTCTAGCTCTCTCGTTATGCTATCTCTCTGTCTATTTCCCTTTCTGATATTCTCTGCTGGGTTCCTAACAGAGGCACAAAGTCAGACATATACGGGGAAGAGGATTGGTCGATCACATCGGTTTATAGAACTTGATTAAGTATTTATTTTATAGACACAGAAGAACAGAAGGGCAAAATTGACGGCATGCCTACACAAGAGTGCCCCCATCCACACACACACACACACACACATACACCGACTTTGTTTCCTCATAACTTTCAGAAATCGGGGGTGAGGGGGACACCCTTCTGTAGGTATGCCAAACTGACTTTGACCTGGTTTGAACTCACAATAATAATAATAATAATAATAATAATAATAATAATGAATGTTTCTAATTCTGACACAAGGCCAGCAATTTTGAGGGAATGCAGGATAAAGTTGACCTCGGCGGGATTTGAACTCAGAACGTAAAGAGTCGATGTACATATCGATGATACGACGGAGATTCGGAAAACATGATGGGGAAAGAAGTGAGCAAGAATACGTACAAAAGAATCAAAATTTTTTTTATACGTTTCCTCTCTCAAATTCTGTCTTTTTTATCCCCTATAATGTAAGTGATAACCATTCCAAAAATCTGCATACACCGTCATATGACAGGCAACTTTGGACGTACTCTTGATACCGGGGGTAATATCAGGAAATACGGCATACAGACAATAATTATAATTTAACATTTATCAAATTTTTTGATGCTTATATAAAATAATGAAACGAATAGCAATTTTCAAAAGAAAAATATTTATTACCTTAAAATTAAATTAAACAAAGCAAATTTGTCATTCGTACACTTGCAATAAATATATATATTATTCTACTAAATTTTGTCTACGTAATCGCAATTTATGCCATCGAAAACCAACCTCTTCAAAATTTCGTTAAAAAAATGCGTATTTTTCAGAGAGTTTCAAGACACTTATCTTGCATCTATTATGCTAATTCTCTTCGTATTTCCGTTACTCTCCCACTTCTCACTCTCTCTCTAAATCATTCAACCAGGCAACCAACCAATAGTTACATGTATCGGCTTTTATTATATAGTGATATATAAACTGATATATACGTTTTATCAAGCTCTTGAGAGAATCGTGACGGAGGAGATACAACTACACTTGCTGGTCCGGATCTCTCAGTCGGTTCTATAAATTTCGTAGAATCTAATCGCCTTCGTCATCGTCGTCATCGTCATCGTCATCGTTTACTGTACACCGCCTTCCCCTGCATACGTGTGACCTTGTACTTAATGTACGAGACTATTATGGCCATATAACGAACACCCCTACATTATTGCATCGTTCGGGTAGAATCGTTGGAGCGTGGCTATATTTGTTCTTGTTCTCTAAGTTTCACGTTCAAATCCTACCAAAGTTAACTTTGCCTTTGTCTTCTTTTTCTAGGGTCGACAAAATAAAAAGTATCTGACAAATTACTGTATCAGTGGAGCAAATTAGAATGTTGGATTGGTAGAATCGTTAGAACGGTATTTCTTCCGAAACTTTACGGTCCGAGTTCAACTCTCGCTGAAGTCAACCAACACTGGCCTTCCATGCCTCTGAGATCGTAAAATAAAGTACCTGTCTTGAGCTGGGGTTGAATTAATCGACCAAACTATCCCTACAAGTTTTTTCCGTCTTATGTACAAAAAGATCGCTCTTATTATAGTTATAATGAACACTGTCAACTGACAAGGGGTGTGTGTATTCGAGCCAAACCAGGAACCTTCTTCTGTAGTCGTTGTATCAGCTAGAAATAGCAGCAAAACAAAATGGATTGAAGATAGTAGTGTCCTGAACAGATAATATGTCTGAAATAAAACAAACACCGGGTGTGCGTATTCTTTACCTTCGCCGTAATTTCTTCAGAAATCTGGTAGAAAAAAAAATGAATGAGGGAGGGGTCCAAACCCTTTCCTACTCGAACGTCTTTTATTATATATGTCTGTGGGATCAAATATGAACTAAGGCTAAACAACAATAAACAGACGAGTGTTTGATTACGCTACATTTCAGGCAATGATATTTTCTTTAAGTCGTTCTAGCCCTTTCTTTCACTGCAGGTTAATCTTGTTTGGTAGCAGCAGAGTAGCCGAATGATTTAAAGTTTCATTCGCAACCATGAGATCCCGAGGTCGATTTCAATGCGTGGCATCATGTGTGATAGTCATTTTTTTTTTTATAACCTCTGACAATCCATACCTTACGAGTGAGACTAGGTAGATTGTACATGTAATTTTAAAAAAACACATCCTTGTTACACGGCGTCACAGTGATTCTGCCCGAGGGGTACATGCCTGCGATGAAATGCTCAGTTACTTACACGCTAAATCGGTAGTAGGGTATTCAATTTTATTGAACAACTGAATTCTCCCCGTCCATCGAGGGAAATCCACTATCACCGCCTTGTTTGGTTACAAAATAGAAATATCCTTACAGTAGGAAAGGGTTCGGACCCCTCCCTCATTCATTTTTTTTTTTCTACCAGATTTCTGAAGAAATTACGGCGAAGGTAAAGAATACGCACACCCGGTGTTTATGGTTAAGATTAAGATCAGGGTTAGGGTTTTTCTGACGCCGAAAACGAGTGGTGTGCGTATTCTTTATCTCCGCCGAAATTGCAAATGCGAAGTGTCAATCGTTTCAACCAACCGACGAACAGATGATAAAAGCAAGTGATGCCAAATAACTATTGATTTCTTTCGATAATGCTCTGCAGACGAGGTCAGACTAAATTAAGATGAAACTAAAAGTGTATTATTTATATGTGATATACGGGCCATATTTCCATGATGTCCATGCATCACATATATATATTACTCTTTTTTTTTTAATCATAAGGTACCTTGGGACTTCTGAAAAGAAAGCTTTATGACACAAGGGCTAACTAAAATGTCCGAAAAGAAGCATGGACATTTAGGACAAACTTATGAAAAGTATTTGGGACTGGTAAGGAGTTATAATCACTTCAATACAAGGAATATTATTGGTATTACAGTCTTACATGAATCATTAATTGCATTCTTGAAATTAAATTTACGAAATACAATATCAAAGTGATCAACAAAATAGATAAACAACAAGTAAATACGCAAACATATAAACAACTATACATGCACAGTCTGAATATATAGGTCTTGAGGTACTCACTTTGAGAATGACAAAATCCATTTCACTTTCGAAGCACGGAAAAATCGATGCAGTATCTCTATATCACCACAACTAGGGTACATATCCAAGCAGTGATTCGAATCGGGTACTTTGGAAATAGATTGTCACAGAAAGGGGCCATTTCTGACCACGAGTTGGTAAAGAGGCGACGGAAAAGGATAGGAGAGGGAATAGGGGTGTATGACTGAGAGAAACGGAGAGGATGAAAGGTAGCTGCTTTATTTATTCATTTATTTATATATTTTCCTTTTTATTTTTCTATTTTAATAAATAGATAAAGAAATACATATATGCATATACGTGTGTGTGTAAACAAACATAGTGAAATATGTTTGTACATATGTGTACATGAATTGTGTAATGTGTGTATGAGCGTGTCAGTTGTAGAAGTTTTAGTTGGTGGGTCGGCTGGATGGTTTGCCGGCTGGTTGGTTAGATGGTTGGTGAAAGTTTGGAAATAAATGAAATTATAAGAACGACGAGGAAGTTAATGAAAAAAAGAAAATGACAATGACGACGATGATGACAGCAATGATAAAAACGATGATGATGATGATGATGATGATGATGATGATAGTGGTGGTGGTGGTGGTGGTGGTGGTGCTACTGACAATAACATTTACAAAACAAATACTTTATATCAACAACAACAATTATGTAGAAAAATAAAACAATGATTGATTAGTTAGTTAATTAACTGAACGATTTAATCATTGATTAATTAGATATACATGTAATAAAAATTACATTTTTTTTTCTCATTCTGATACGCTATAAACATGTGTGTGTGTGTGTTTAGATGATGATGATGATGATGATAATGATGATGATGATAATGATGATGATGATGATGATGATGATGATGGGCTTAGAAAGAAATAGAAACAAGATGTGGGTGAGATGATGCAGTTTTTACTGGTGTTTTCTAAACTTTAACGCGTGCAAGCGTGTATGTTTGTGAATGTGTGCGTGTATGTGTGTGTGCGTGCGTGCGTTTGACTATGTGCGTGTTTCCGTATGTGTGTATGCGTGCATGTGTGTGTATGCGTGTGTGTGTGTGTATGCGTGTGTGTGATTCTACATAATGCTTATTAAAGCTATTTCCTTCCTTGAGCAAAAAGAAGAAAAGACGACTAGAAAAACAAACAAGAAAAAAAATAACTTATATATATATATATATGTAATACACACGGCGAAAGCATGTATATTAATATTTGATCTGTATTTCTGTCTACACACGCATACACACACACCACACATTAAAAATGTGTTATAACATACAGCCTATAAGCATGTGCATGTGTCTAAATAAATGTATGCATGTATGTAATTCTGTGAATATATTAGGTGTGTGTGTGCGTGTGTTTCACCAAGAGTTAATAATTCATTCAGGTAAATAAATCCATGGTAGATTATTTATAATCCAATACGATGCATTATTGCTCCAGTTTTAAAGTAAAAATTCCAGTGTAATTTCATCCTTTTCTTTTTAATTTCTTTTAATCTCTTCTCTCCCTATGTAAAAAAAAACAAATAAAAAGTAATCCGTTGATCTCTCGCTTGAATTTTTAATCCTTTTTTTCAGAAAAACGAAACTTTCCAACTTTTCAAATCATATCCATATATACATAGATATATATATATATGTGTGTTCTGTTATGGAGGTTCGTTCTTTCGTGATACGTAAAATCCAAATGTTTTTTTTTTTCTTCTTCTTTCGATTGTTGTCCAAATTTCGTTAAAGAATCCACCTCAAAACCGTTTTCATATCGCACATCATAAGTCAATTCCTGGATAAGTTTTGTATATGAGGGTGTATAAAAAAGATGTGTTGATGTGATGTTGTACGGTAACGGTGTGCTTGTATTTGGCGGGGGGGGGGGGCTGTTATTGCCAACAAACTTTTGTCAGTCAGTCAGATTGTGTATATATATATATATATATATGTATGTATGCATGAGTTTGTATATATACATATGAGTATTTATTTATATACTTGTACATATAGTACTAGGTAAAATATATATATATATATATATATACACTCACACTCATACACATACATGGAAAGAGAGAGAGAGAGAAGGGAGAGGAAGACACGAAGATAGATGGTTAGGTGAATGGATGAATATAAAACCAGATACTTATCAACAAGTATCTATCTGTTTTTTTCTTTCGTTCCAGCCTTCCACTCTCCAACTTTCACAAACTTGCTGTTGTTATCAAGATTTATTAGTTGGCCACTATTGTTATTGTTGTCGTCGTGGTTGCTCTTGTTGTTGTTATTTGTACGTGTTGATCAGGTCGGCGACGATGATGTTTTTGTTTGTTGTTGTTGTTGTTTAAAAGTTGTTTCCTTCGTCTGTATCTATATATCTATAGTTATATAGATATATATAGATATCTCTCTATATATATATATATAGATGTGTGCGTGTGCGTGTGCGTGTGTGCGTGAGCGCGTGTGCGTACGATGGAACCTTCTAAATACCCAGCTGATAATATTAAACAGGATACCATCATAATACCTCAAACGTGTATGGGACTCGTTAGTTAGTTACTACAATAGCTGTTTGGTAACATCGTGATTACATTAAGCGGCGTCCACTTTATGAGTTTGGGTGCGTATGTAAAGTAGGTGAAAGGACAAACGGACAGACAGGTAGACAGACAGATAGATAGATAGATAGATAGATAGATAGATAGATAGATAGATAGATAGATAGATAGATAGATGGGTAGGTAGGTACGTACGTATGTGGTTAGGTTGGTAGATAGATAGATAGATAGATAGATAGATAGATAGATAGATAGATAGATAGATAGATAGATAGATAGATAGATAGATAAATAGACAAATAGATATGTATATTATGTTTGTGTGTACGTCTGTGCGTATGTGTTGGACTGTGATGTTTAAAGTCACGCTGATAAAAAAGGTAGAATATTGTAAAACGAAGACAAAAGATATTCAATGTTTTGTGTTGTTTTTGCGTATAATGTAATTTTAAATTCGTCCGATGAATGCCGAAAAACTTTCTCCAGTTATGAAAGTTCGGATTTTTATTTTAGTCCAGGCAAACAGAAAAGTTATAGCGAGATGAAAAGGGCTGCTTGCTGTCTATCTGTTGCATGTGTGTCTCTTTAGCATTTGTAAGCGTGTGTGTGTGTGTGTGTCTGCGTTTGAATAAATGTTATGTGGATGTGACTGCTGCTTGCATATTAAGAGTGTATGCATGAGAGAGCGTGTGTGTGTGTGTGTGTGTGTGTGTGTGTGTAAGAGGGTACGTGGCTGATAAGGAGTTAGAGCGGTTGTAGCTTCTGATGTATATGTAAATACACGAGAGGCTGGGCTTGGAAGATAGATCGGTAAAGTAGGTAAATAAATAAGAATGTAGATAGATAGACAAGTAGACAAGACAGAGAGACAGACAGACAGATGGTTAGATAGATAAATATAGATAGACAGAGAAATGTGAAGACATATAAAGGTAGCTGTTAGATAAATATTTGGACAGACTGATGCATATGTGTGTGTGTGTGTGTGTGTGTGCATGTGCTTATGAATATATGTATGTATACATATATAAACACAGACAAACAGATAGACAGTCAGACAGTCAGATAGATAGATAGCCAGCCAGACAGACAGATAGATAAAGAGATAGATAGATAGATAGATAGATAGATAGATAGATAGATAGAGAGAGAGAGAGAGATAGAGAGAGAGAGAGAGATAGAGAGAGAGAGAGAGAGAATGATGGCTGAATGTGGATGTAATTATATTACTTTATACAGAAGATAAATTAAGAAGGAAAGGGTAGCAGGATGAATAAAGACAAAGATTTTTAGGGCGAATAATGTGCGCACGCGCGTATATATATATATATATATATATATATATATATATATATATATATATATATATATATATATATAGGGTGAGTAGAAAGCTATGTAGAAATAAATTAGAGCCAGCTAGATACTCGACTAGCTGTATGTAAGCTAGGTAGGTTTAAAGTTTAAGACAAGATGTGAACGGTAACATCTGACCATCTACCTTAGTCTTCCTCCCTTTACTCATATTGCCGAACCAACGAGGAAACATATGTATGGTCGCTCATAATAGCAGCCAAATATACTTAAAATTGTATACACTACTATCTTAGAAAAGAACATATTTGTTAGTGTAGTCTGGAGTATATTATTGTTAAAAATAGGATGGTATAGCCATGGCTTTTATCAGAGCTGACCTGGGGTTAAATAACTACGGATTGTTAGAAATAGTAGCCAAATCTTTTGAATAACAAATCATAAAGTTTACGAAAAGAAAAGACACATCGTGTTAAGTAATCTTAGATATACTTTAGCCTGAAAAATAAAATTGACACTTATCATTATTAGACAGGCCCGTTTAATTAGGTGACCAGGAGCGAAACAACACCTATAGCTGGTGACAGGTCAATCTTATCTATGAATATCTTGCCTATCTATGAATATTTCTCTACCTCTAATATTGCTCCTTATAAAGACTAGAATAAATAACAAGAAGATAACTGTAAAACTTTAATTTTTTTCATTTAAAACTTTAACCTTTAAATTATTTTATCGTTCATCATTATTTCCCTCGTGTTTAATGTTTTGTCTTTTTCGTTTTCGTTTCAAATAGTTCTGTAAACCATTCTGGAGTTTCTCATTCAGAACTTATTCAGCATATGGAATGCAAACACACGTGTGCATGTGAGTGTGCATAATATATATATATTCTTTTACTTGTTTCAGTCATTTGACTGCGGCCATGCTGGAGCACCGCCTTTAGTCGAGCAATTCAACCCCAAGACTTATTCTTTGTAAGCCTAGTACTTATTCTATCGGTCTTTTTTTTTGCGAAACCGCTAAGTTACGGGGACGTAAACACACCAGCATTGGTTGGCAAGTGATGTTGGGGGGGGGGGACAAATCCAGACACACAAACATACATACATACATACATACATATACACATATACATACATATATATATGTGTGTGTGTGTGTGTGTGTGTGTGAGAGTTCAATACATACACACTTCACGTCTGGCTGTACAGCCTTTTTGTTTGTTTATTTAACCGTTTCGTTTTCCTGTCTTGTTTTCCGTCCGCCACTATCCTCCACGAAAACAATTTAATTTGTGTTCGTGGGAAGAACCATTTTAACGGTGCGTACTGCCTTAATTCTTCGAAACGCCGGAGTTTTAATGGTGGCAGCTGATGAAGGAGATGTTTCTATGTGGCCTGCTTGTTTGTTGCACCTTGCTTACCATTTTGTCCTTGTTCTTTTACCACGTCATGTACCCAGTTATGTATCTATATGTACATGTAGATGAACGTATATACATACATGCACATATATATGCATTTACTCATATATTGTTTATATATATATATATATATATATATATATATATATATATATATATATATATATATACGACAGGATTCTTTCAGATCCCGTCTACCTAATCAACTCACAAGAGTTTAGTCGGCCCGAAACATTTCCCCAAAGTGCAACGCAGACAGACTGAACCCGGAACCATGTGGTTGGAAAGCAAGCTGCTTACCACACAGCTACTCCTGCATATATTTTTTTATTAGATAGGTACACTTTCTGAGTACATTGTGTGTGTGTGTGTGTGTGTGTGTGTGTGTGTGTGTGTGTGTGTGTGTGTGTGTGTGTGTGTGTGTGCGTCATAAAAGGCTAAGATTTAAACAGAAGCAAAAGAAATTTAATTTTATCTAATTAATTATAACAAGTAATACTAGTCTGTCTCTTTATTTCTCTTACATAGTTTGGAGAGGAAAGGTAGAGATTGCTTCCTCCTCTTTATTTCAACACGTTTTGTCTTTCTTTTTCCATTCCACTCTTTTTATCTATCTATCTATCTATCTATCTATCTACCCTATCCTATCTCTCTCGTCGCTTCATATTGCAAACTCTTAATCCTTTACTAATGAATTTCTTCACTTGTATGTATTTGATTCTAACGCTCTGTTCTCTCTCTCTATCTCTATCTATCTATCTACCTACCTACCTACCTACCTACCTACCTACCTATCTATCTATCTATCTATCTATCTATCTATCTATCTATCTATCTAACTCTGGTAAGAAGTTTGCTTCCCAACTACATGGTTCCGGGTTCAGTTCCACTGCGTAGAACCTTGGCCAAGAGTCTTCTACTATAGACAAGTGCTGACCAAAGCCTTATGAGTGGATTTGGTAGACGAAAACCGAAAGACGCCTGTCGTGTATGTATGTATGTATGTATGTGCGTGTATCTGTGTGTGCGCGCGCGTAAGTGTGTGTGTCTTACACTTTTCTCTTATTTCCCCGTCTCACATACACACACAACACACACACAACACAACACACACATACACATACAGCAATACGCCGGGTACATGGACGGGTTGGTTGTCACTCAAACAACACCTCAGACAGCTTTAGAGAGCCGTGGTAGATTTTCAAGTTTACTAGAGAAAGGGATGCTGGGATATGCTCTAATATTTGCCTTAATCAACTGAAGTAAAAGGCTCAGAGAAAGAGAGAGAGAGAGAGAGAGAGAGAGAGAGAGGAGGAGGAGGAGGAGGAAGAAGAACGAGAGTGGTGAGGAAGAAAGAAAATGTTAAGTTGTATGCAAAGAAAAGGGCAAAGCAACAACCTGGAATTAATACATACACACACATACATACACATACAAACACACACACATTCATATACACAAAGCCGCAAACACATCACACAATATATAATACATGCATGTGTGTGTGTGAGTGTCTATATGTGTGTGTATGTGTGTGTGGTTTTGGTAGAGATAAAAGGGTCCTGTAACAAGACGGGCAGCTAAATGAATTGAAGGAAAAAGAAAAAGGATGTAGAATAGGCACAACACGACTTAGCAGGCGGTATAGAGTTTGTAGGTGGGGCTTAGTAAGGGTGAGTGAACTAGTGAGTGACATAAAGCAGAATTAGGACAAAACCAACATATATCGTATCGCAACGACAAATACCGTGTGTGTGTGTATATACACACACACACACACACACACATATATATATATATATATACACGCATACATACATACATGCATACATACATACATACATACATACATACGTACGTATATATATATATATATATATGTATGTATGTGTTACGTACGACAGGCACTGCGGGATATTCTCTTCATCAGCTGTCGAGCAGAGATCACAACGATTTCGGCACCTTTACAACTTTTTGTTTGTGTGTGTGTTTGAGTGTGTGTGTGTGTGTGTGTGTGTGTGTGTGTGTGTGTGTGTGTGTGTGTGTGTGTGATTGCGTGCGTGCGCGTGTGTGTGTTTGCGTGTATGAATGTGTACGCATATATGCATGCATGCATGTATGCATACATACACACATCATGATTGCTCCATATTCACAGATGATTACCGTCTCCTTGTGCTTCCTCGTTGTCAATAGCATTTCTTACTTTCCGTCTACGACCTCTCAGATGACAACTCAGTCACGCTGCATGGTTTCTAAGCGAATGCAACAGACGAAATTTTGTTAACCTGCCAACCGGCTAGGTTTGCGCACATTGTCACCCTTCCGTCGCCATAGTACTTTCGAGAGATGGAATGAAAAATGCATTCACCGTAAAGAGACGTCTGTACACTATAGGATTATAGTGATAAACGCTTGCACAACACGAGTACCACCACTCTCTGAGCCTCCGTGATTAATGCCTAGTGACAGGCCGAAGCGAGATGACCACTAGGAGTGAGGGATCCCCAGCTATAGTCACAACATCCTTCTAGGAGAAGGCCACACATACATACATACATACATACATACATACATACATACAAATGATCACGATATCTGGGACTATAGAAAACTGTAAGACCTTAAAATTTAAAGGATGGCGGTTAAATCAACATACTTCCCTTCACAACCTTTTGACCGGTGGCCGGTCAAAATTTACTCTAAAAGAGGAAGAGAGGACATACATAGATACGTACATACATTCCTTAAAAAATACATACATGCACGCACGCACGCACACAGTCCGATCAGCTAGATGTTTCTGCACTTATAAGGAACCTGTTTCGTTTGTCGGCCAATTTGGTTGATGAGAACATACAACAAAGAAAGAACATATAACAAGATGGCCAAACAAACAGGGCGCACTCTTCTGAATGGTCAATGTTGTTGTTGGCACTCCGTCGGTTACGACGACGAGGGTTCCAGTTGATCCGATCAACGGAACAGCCTGCTCGTGAAATTAACGTGCAAGTGGCTGAGCACTCCACAGACACGTGTACCCTTAACATAGTTCTCGGGGATATTCAGCGTGACACAGTGTGACAAGGCTGGCCCTTTAAAATACAGGTACAACAGAAACAGGAAGAAAGAGTGACAGAAAGTGAAAGAGTACAGCAGGGTTCGCCACCATCCTCTGCTGGAGCCTCGTGGAACTTTAGGTGTTTTCGCTCAATAAACACTCACAACGCCCGATCTGGGAATCGAAACCGCGAGTCCGCTGCCCTAACCACTGGGCCATTGCGCCTTCACTGAATGGTCAATACAGATTTCACTATAGCACTAAACCAGGAAACTCCAAGTAAATACAGAACAGAATAGATCAATCAATCACAAGAAAATTTAGAATCGATTGCAAGGTGTGATTTGAGGGATATTTCACTGCTATTCACAAAAGAAAGCAATCATGTAGAGGCTGCTTCATCGACTCGGCTAAGCCATCTTTAATAAGTATTTTTGAAATAGATATAAAGAGACTCATAGAGAGGACATTCATCTTATTGGTTTGAGATCGCTCCCTATTACATTCTATACTCTAGCACACGGACGTGTTTTCTCCTCTCTCTACCTTTTCTATTGCTACGACACTTGCCTCCAGATCGTAAAGCGAGCTGGTTTCCTGCCATCTCTGGATCTTTCTGATTTGGCGGACACCATTTGGGTTTCTAACGAAACACTTTCAAACTTGGGACACTGGTAGAATGTGTCATATAAAACATATTTTACTCTTAGTGTTGTTGAGAAAAGTTTATATATTTAAAGTTATTTCGTGTTAAAGTTGTCGTATCTCGGTAATTTCAACCAATCACTGACGTCTATTGAGCTGAAAACAATTACTGCTGTGGTTTGTCAACGCACTAAATAAAAACTAAATAAAAATGGTGTCCGCCAAATCAGAAAGATCCCATCTCTACTCTGAAACTCACGACTTATATGTATCTCTTCCTCCCCTTAGCCATGCTGTTTCAAACTCCTACCCCAAGTCCTGAAGTAACTTCTTCAACCATACCTTTCTTCACACAATGTTATTCCACTTGTAACAGATCAAGCAGAACTTGAAGGGTGTAACGGAAAGCTAAGACCCAATCAATTAAGCTTTCGATTCGCTTATAGTATACTATCGACATTACTTGTCTCGGAAGGCCTCTGAAAGTGAAGGGCATCAACCCTTCTTCCAGATTAAAACGAATTCACAAAAATAAATTACGTTGCTTAATAAAGTCGCAGCATTATCTAGCGCACCAAAAAAACGAATTTTCTACGAATTTGTGTTTTAAGCATCATAAATTTTAAGTACCATAAATTGTGAATCTCCAAGCAAAAACAAAATTGGGAGGCGCCCAACATTTTCATTCGTTTTTTCTTTTTTTTTTTCTTTTCTCCTTCGAGTTTTTTCCTTTTTGAGACTTTTTGAAACGCTTATTTTTGCGTAATCGTAAACCCAGATGTTTAAAATATAGACCTGAAAAAATTTCAAATGGAAGTCAAAACTGGGAAAATTACGGAAAAGCGGGGCAAACCACCAAGCACGGATCTTAACTTGTGGTGTTTAACCTTTTAGCATTCACATAGATTTAAATTAATCAAGCATTATCATGCAGCTTCGAGATTTCGATCGTATGATTATTTATTTTTAGAATGGCATCGTAGGGTTTGTGTGACAGGCCGGACATGGCTAGTTTGAACATAAAACTGGTTGAATATTTCGGACTGATATGTCTTGTAGAAATCCTAAAGGGTTAAAATATTCGCATCCGAAAAAAAAAAAAAATACAGGTTTTGGAGCACGAGTTAATTTCCAACTCTATTTTTATAGGAACCCCAAAATAAACAAATAAAAAAATTACTTCATTTTATCAATCCGGGAAAATAGAAGATAAAATTGACCTCGGCGAGATTTGAACACTGAATTGAAAGGAACATAACTAAATACCCAGACATAATCACTTTGCTCCACACTCTTTTGACTGCATAACAAAAGATAATTATTTCTAATACAGACACGTAACCAAGCATCTTTACAACAAGCATGGACAATCTTTGGCGATCTTTCGGTACGAGTTCCTAAATATCGGCCTTTTCCGTAAAAAGTGTCTTCGGCGATCTTTACCAAAGATCGGCCTTTTCCGTAACACCCGCGCGATCTTCACTACGGTGCTAGGGTTAGGGTTTTAGTGTCAGGGTTAGGGTTTTAGGGTTAGGGTTAGTGTTTAGGGTTACGGTTACGGTTAGGGACGGAATTCCCTAACGCAAACCCTAAAACCCAAACCTTAACCGTAAACCTCACCCTAACCCTAACTCTAAACCCTTCAAAATAAATCGCGCTCTCTGTATGTCTTTCGCTGTTATGACGTCGTTTCCCTGTTTCTCTCCAACACTTTTTACGGAAAAGGCCGATCTTTGGTAAAGATTGCCGAAGACACTTTTTACGGAAAAGGCCGATAATTAGGAACTCGTACCGAAAGATCGCCCAATCTTTTTCAAAATGCAGGTCACATGAGCTATGGTTCATCATCAAGCAGTACTAAAGAACATTCAAGGTTATATTTCGTTAGGCATGTCACTCAGAGAGTCCGACAGGTCGTATGTTGCTCATGACTGGTTTAGATGGTGAGATACCAGTCCCATTATATTGATCTTAGTGCCACTACTACTTGAATATATCGATCCCGGAAGGATGGAAAGCAAAATTGATTTGGGGGAATTTGAACTCAGAATGTAAGGAGTGGTGATTTAAATAAATACCACAAGGCATTTAATCCCTCATGCCACCGTTTCTGTCACCCACCACGCTTCCTGTCAGCCACAAAGTTAATTAAAACAGACGACCAAGTTGGAAAGAAAAATAAATGGATGTAAAAAGTTGGGTGAAAGAAAGGAAACAGAGAGGGGGGAGGGGAGGGAGAGAGGGAGAGAGAGAGAAGGAGAAAGGGAGTGAGAGAGAGAGAAAGAAGGAGGGAGAGATGAGGCTAAAAGTAGAAACTAAATAAGAGATACGGTTATAAACTATAGTGACGAAGAATAGAATGAGTGATAGGGTGAGTGAGTGTATGAGTGAGTGCAACACTGAGTGAGTGAAACACTGAGTGAGTGAGTGAGAAAGAGAGTATATATGACTAAGGGAGGGAGAGATAGTGAGTAAATTAAGAAATGAGATGAGATGAAAATAGTGATAGAAAGTAAAATTTGGAGAGATGGAGAGAAAAAGTGAAATGTAAGAAAATAAGTAAAAAAAGTATTGAGAGGCGCAGGAGTGGCTGTGTGGTAAGTAGCTTGCTTACCAACCACATGGTTCTGGGTTCAGGGATCTATTTCAAAACGGGGGAACCAGTATTTTCTTAACGAAACACTAACGAAACACTTTGAAACTTGGGACACTGGTAGAATTTGTCATATAAAACATCTTTTACTCTTAATCTTCTTAACAAAAAAAACGTACATCGCAAGTTATTCCATGTTAAAGTTGTCGTATTTCTGTAATTTCAACCAATCACTGACGTCTATTCAACTGAATAGAGTTACTGCTGGGCGGTCATAAAAATGTTATTCCCTGTGACATATTTCATCCGGTTTAATCGTAATTTATACGCATATATTGTTTATATAATAAATTACGCTGTGCGTATCTATGTGTGTAACAATTTTAGAGTTCGGATTCTAGAGTTAGGGTTAGTGTTAGGGTTAGGGTTAGGGTTAACAGTCTAGTTAGGGTTAGGGGATTAATACGATATACACCGTTACAGCGCTAACTGTTTTCAACTGAATAGACGTCAGTGATTAGTAGAAATTATCGAAATAAGACAATTTTTTACATGAAATAAATTCGAATACAAAAATTTTTTTCTGTTCTATAACACAAAATAGATAAGTATACGAAGTTTGAAAGTTTTTCGGTACCAAAAACACTACATAAAACATAAATGAAAACTGGTGCCCCCGTTTTGAAATAGATCCGGGTTCAGTCCCACTGCGTGGTACCTTGGGCAAGTGTCTTCTACTATAGCCTCGGGCCGACCAAAGTCTTGTGAGTGGATTTGGTAGACGGAAACTGAAAGAAGCCCGTCATGTATATATATATATATATATATATATATATAAACAATATATGAGTATATGCATATATATGTACATGTATGTACATACCTTCATCTACATGTACACATAGATACATAACTGGGTACATGACGTGGCAAAAGAACATGGACAAAATGATAAACAAGGTACAACAAACAAGCAAGCCACATAGAAATATCTCCTTCATCAGCTGCCACCATTAAAACACCGGCGTTTCGAAGAATATATGTATGTATGTGTGTTTGTGTGTCTGTGTTTGTTCCTCCACCATCGCTTGACAACCGATGCTAGTGTGTTTACGTCCCGTAACTTAGCGGTTCGGCAAAAAGAGAACGATAGGATAAGTACTAGGCTTACAAAGAATAAGTCCTGGGGGCGATTATCTCGACTAAAGGCGGTGCTCCAGCATGGCCGCAGTCAAATGACTGAAACAAGTAAAAGAGTAAACGAGTAGAGGAGAAGAAAATACAGAGTGTCACGATAGAAAGGGTATAGATGAAAGAGAGAGGCAAAGAGAACGTGATATAATGTATGTGTGAGTGAGAGAGAGAGAGGGGGGGCGTTTTATTGATGAGAGTGACTGAAAAATAAGAGAACGAGGTTGAGAGAAGAAAAGATATGTATGTGTGTGTGTGTGTGTGTGTGTGTGTGTGTGTGTGTGTGTGTGTGTGTGTGTGTGTGTGTGTGTGTGTGTCTAAAAAATGGAAGAGATGTGTGTGTGTGACTGATTTGCGTGTGTGTGTGTGTGTGTTTGTGTTTGTAAAAGTTACACAAGGAAGCTGACAGATAAAATGATAGATAAATAGGTGAAAAGCGTATATGAAAAGAGTAGGAAATATATAGAATGGTGGTGGTGGGGGTGAAGAATAAGATAGGGGTGGGGAATCAGTGATGAAGGCACAAGGAGTGTTAGTGCAATGATAAGTAACAGTTTGAGAAAAAATAACTTAAAAACGTACCCACCACAAAAAAAAAAACGAAATAACAAAACACGGAAACCTAAGTTTATATATGAAAAGAAAATAGCAGAGAAGTCAAAATGGAGGGTCGCAAGATAACGATGATGATGATGATGATAAATTGTGATGGTAATGATAAAAGGAGGAAGGAGTTAAAACACACACACACACACACACACACACACACACACACACACACACACATATATGTTAGAGTGGTACCCGTGACGCTTTGGAAGTTATACTTTGCCACCATGGGTAATACCAGGAAATATGATGACACGTATACAATAATTATATTTTAACTTTTTATCAAATTTCTTGGTGTTTATATAAAATGATGAACTGAATATTAATTTTCCGAAGAAATCTATCTATCTATCTGTCTGTCTGTCTGTCTGATGTATGTATGCATGTATGTATACTTCACGGTGTCGTGCAGCTACTGTTAATACCTCGCTCAAATATATATATATATATATATATATATATATATATATATATATATATATATATATATAATTATGTGTATTTCTTCTATCTTAATGAATAAAAATTCTTCTGATAGAATAAATGGGTTAATAGAAACCAATGTAGCAAAGAACACAAAATAACTGTGGTTAGCTCCTGTTTTTAAGGCAGGAACTCCTTGAAATTTTGGGTATTTGAGTATATTTAAGAATTTAAGGATTGGAGAAAACGCATGTTATAATTGCATACTTTATTCCTACATATGTTTCAAAGGATTACAACCTGTGTGATCCATAGGGATCTTTGATATTAAAATTGTAACCTTCTCATGTCATAACCTTATCCATCTATTGTTTTCATAATCGGTCATAATGTCTTACGTTTAAGATGATTCCCATGCTTTCCCTGATGAGAAGGTTACAATTTTAATATCAAAGATCCCTATGGATCACACAGATTGTAATCCTTTGAAACATATGTAGGAATAAAGTATGCAATTATAACATGCGTTTTCTCCAATCCTTAAATTCTTATATATATATATATATATATAAACGAAATAACAAAACACGGAAACCTAAGTTTATATATGAAAAGAAAATAGCAGCAGAGAAGTCAAAATGGAGGGTCGCAAGATAACGATGATGACGATGATGATAAATTGTGATGGTAATGATAAAGGGAGGAAGGAGTTAAAACACACACACACACACATATATGTTAGAGTGGTACCCGTGACGCTTTGGAAGTTATACTTTGCCACCATGGGTAATACCAGGAAATATGTCTCCGTATTCTTTCTGTTGAAGAGCGTAGCTCGAAACGTCAAAGACTTTCCGTATTCCCGAGCGTCATACTAATATATACTTTTGTTATTTACACCACCTGTCCTCGTCTGTTGTTTTTATTTGTATATTCTCCCATATATATATATATATATATATATATATATATATATATATTTACAAAATGGCTGATAGTTAGCAAGGCGGGACACACATAAGAAAGAAGAAAGCAAAGGACCACTGATGAGGTCACAGAAGTGTGACGAAAGAACTCTGGCCGAAATAGGATTAATGTAATGTAATGTAATATAAAGCTGAAACAAATTAACACCAAATATACAGTGCGTGTGTTTTTATTGGCTAAACTGGCAATATGACCATCCCCAAATACAACAATATATATATATATATATATATATATATATATATATATATATATATATATATATATAGAGAGAGAGAGAGAGAGAGAGAGAGAGAGATATAGATATAGATATATATTACCTGAAATCAAAATTAGATCAAACAATATTCAAAAAGTGAAATTTAAAACTGCATTCACAATTACTCTCCGTGTTCGTTTTATTTTTTATGGAAGTTCATACACACACATTTATACGACGCACCCACTTTCTCTCTGTCTATCTGTCTGTCTCTCTCTCTCTCTCTCTCTCTCTCTCTCTCTCTCTTCTACACATACACGTTCCCTGTCGTCCTCTGATTCTTTTCCACTGTGTTTAAATGTGTGTATTTATGTGTGTGTGTGTGTGTGTGTGTGTGTGTGTGTGAGGGCACGTGGCCTAGCGGTTCCTCTTACGATCGTCAGATCTTGGTTTCGATTCTCAGTCCCGCTGCGCATGGTGTTTTTGAGCAAAACACTTCATTTTACGTTGCTCCAGTACAGTCCACTCAGGTGGATTAAGATAGAACAACTGACGTGCTAATGACGCACAATGGGGCAGAAACATCTATCCACGATGAGACCGTTTTCTTCATCAAAAAATAAACTGTTTTCTTAACGGCATGTCAACTTCGGAGAATTCTTGAATCTTGAGATTAATTCCGTTTCTCAAGTGGGGGTGGCCTTAATTGCCATTTGATAATTGTAGCAAATCCTCTAAAAAGTGTAGACAATGATAATAATGAATTTATGTTTTAGGCTATTTGATATACGTGCATTTTCTGTGTGTATATATATTATATACTACTGTATATATTTTATCATATTTCTTTTATAGGCAAAGGGTAAAAAACTCCTTCAGTCATGAATAACTAAGGGATTGCACCCAGAAAGTTTCCCTCTAGGGGGAAGTCCGGGCAGCGAAATTTGTTTTCCCCACGAGAGTTCCGAACCCAGTTATGAACTCATTTGCATACAGCCAATCAGAGCTCAACTATCAAACTGGTGTCCACATAGTCACGAAAATACTCTGGTTGAGTTCAGTGGAAAATGTGCGTTATAGCAAAATGTAACTGTTGTAAACGGGTTAATAGGGGTGACAATTGTGAAATTTAGTGTATAAACTGAATGGAGAACCGTTCACCGATGATGCCATAAGTGTTGCTAATTTGCGTAATTTAGAGATGGTGCTCAATTGATTTATGAGGATGGTGGAGTGGGGGGGGGATGTGGTGCTTATGCGAGACCTTCTATGCTATACTCACAGAGTGGCATACACCATTCTATGCTTGATTGGCTATACTGTAGTAGTACACAGTATGTGAATTTTCAAGGTGAGCTCTGATTGGCTGTATGCAAATGAGTTCATTAAAGGGGTCAGGAACGCTCGTGGAGAAAAAATTTCGCGACCAAGCCAGGTTGTTTATGGAAGACCAGCAGTTACCCATGCATACCCGCCTCCTCTCCCACCCACCAATGTCATCCAAGGGAAAGGCAGGTACAGCTTGGCACCAGTGACGTCGCAACTCTACAACTGAGTGAACTGGAGCGATGTGGAATAAAGTGACTTGCTCATGACGAGCACAACACACAGCCAGGTCCGAGAATCGAACTCACTACCTCATGATTGTGAGCCCGACACTCTAACCACAGAGCCATGCGCCTTCATATATATTATATAGTTTTATGTATGGGTGTGTAGTTTCAAGGGATGCATCTGTGTATAAGTGTGAATGTGTGTATACATGTGTATAATGTATGTCTATACAACCGCCTTTCTTCCGCAATCAAGTCGACGAACGACTCCTGGTGATTTCCTTGACAAGCACACCATGCCTTGTCATATAATTTTCGTGGGAGAATACACGTGTGGTTGGTTGTTTGTTTCTTTTTATATATTTTTTCTTTTTTTTTTACACGATACCATCTTGTCAGTTAGATAGAGAAGACAAGTTCACCACACCTGTCTCGGCATTCTGAGCGTTAAAAAAGCCGGAACAAATAGTCTAAAGTATTTCGTCAAACACACTGGATTAGTACTTTATTTTATTGAGCAAGGAATTATGAAAGGCAAGGCTGACCCCGGCGTGATTTGAACTCATAACATAAAAGAAGCAGACCAAATGCTGCAAAGGAATTTCTCCGACACTCTAACGATTTTGCCAATTCTGTCGGGGTATATAGGTCAGCTCAAGTCTATAGTAACCGAGGAACCGACAAGTGTCGAGGCCGGAACGTTACGGAACCCCAAAAGATATAACACACCAATACTTCGATTAAGTCTGTCTGTTTGTCAGTCTTTGTGTGTGCTTGTCCCTATCACCGCTTGACAATCGGTGTTGATTTGTTTACATCCTCGTGGGAGGTACCCAACTTAAATATAAGCCCTAGCATGGCCGCAGTCCAATGACTAAAACAAGAAAAGATAGATTTGTTTTTATTTTGCTTTTTTTTTTTTGTAGGTAAGTTTTTAATTATTAAAAAAGGTATCAAGGACAGACTGCTTTGCCTTCTTACGAACCTCTAATTCTTTCTTTTTAATTTAATGTTAACATTACAGATATTTTTTAACGGTAATACTTCGTTGAAAATTTGGACCGTTTTTTTTTTTTATAAGCTCTAAAGCACGAGTTATTTTGCTTCAGCTTTTAGATAAGATTGCTGTTGTTAAACCGGTTGAGGAGGAATTTTGTCTTCCCAATACATCTCAACTAGATTCTTATGGATCTGTTATCTTCTTAAGGTCTTCGTATTTCTTCATATCCCACTGTTTTTGCCAATTGCACTTGGATTTATCATATAGTCTTTCACAACCACATTTGAACACAGTATTTTTTTACAAACACCAATGAGGAATGTCTATTTAACCTCTTTATATGCATAATTAATATTTTTATTATTGATAACACAAAGTACTTTTTCCACAACGTTTTGATAGATTGATGTTTATCTTAAGTCGCTGTTATCAATTGGCCTTAAGTTCTAAGATAATAAAAATGACTTGAAAACGGATATAACTCTCTGATCCATAAAACTGTGTTCGGTGAAATAAAAAAGGATTTCAGGAGGTACACATATTTGAAAAATGAAGAAACATCTGAATATTCTATTCATCAGAGCACAAAGGTTCGTTGAACCATTTAGTAAACATATCTTGTGTATCCAAACATTTTCTGTACGATTTCCGTAAAACAGGTAGACTAAATTTTAAGATGTCTATCATTGATCTGGGGGTCATCGGAATAAATAAACAATAGCTTAGGTTTCAAATGTTCAATGATATCAACTCCTAACAATTCTATGACGATCTTTGGCTGCCTTACAGGCTGGTATTTTCACCCACTCCTTGACTGTATGGTAAGAAGTTTGATTCTCAACCACATGGATCTGGGTTCAGTCCCAATGCATGAGATTTTGGGCAAGTGTCTTCTAGTATAGCCCGGGGTCTATAGATAGATAGATAGATAGATAGATAGATAGATAGATAGATAGATAGATAGATAGATAGATAGATAGATATACACTGTATATTATATCTTTGTTTACGTCCCCGCAACTTAGCTATTCGGCAAAAAGATCAATAGAATAAGTATCAGACATTAAAAAACATTGGGGGTTTATCTGTTCGACCAAACCCTTCAAGGCAGTGCCCCATTATAGCCGCAGTCTAATGACTAAAACAGGTAAAAGATAAAAAATAAACATTTCCAAAACAGCCGACATCTGTCCAGATTAAAAACTAAATTGGATGGATACTTGCTTCTTTCTATAATATTAATATCTTTCATTTGTGTTGGACATTCCGGTGCGACCTAGCTCTCAGCACTTGCTGATTCTGAGTTTCTAAAGCTTCCACAAAAGTCATAGACTTTCGAGTGACTCTCAGTTTCTTCTTGGATAATGGCTTAGGGAAGTGGCGAATGATTTTGACATATCATCCACCTGAACACTTTACATTTGTTCTGTTATTTTCCACTATTTTACGGCGAGTATGTGTTAGTTGAATTTTGTACAACTTTTATTTCATCAGATTGATTCATTATGGTTTGTAAGAGTGTAGGACAAAACCCTCTAGAAAAAAAAGTCTAGGGAAAAAACCCCTTGGGGACGAAACCCCAACTAGGACAAAAAAGAAAGCGAAAACAAAACAAGCAATTTTAAAATCATAATTTTTATTTTTATTATTTGTAGTTTATAAAGACGGTGTGGAGGCACAATGGCCCAGTGGTTAGGGCAGCGGACTCGCGGTCGTAGGATCGCGGTTTCGATTCCAAGACTGGGCGTTGTGAGTGTTTATTGAGCGACAATACCTAAAGTTCCATGAGGCTCCGGCAGGAGATGGTGGCGAACCCTACTGTACTCTTTCACCACAACTTTCTCTCACTCTTTCTTCCTGTTTCTGTTGTGCCTGTAATTCAAAGAGCCAGCCTTGTCACACTGTGTCACGCTGAATCTCCCCGAGAACTACGTTATGGGTACACGTGTCTGTGGAGTGCTCAGCCACTTGCACGTTAATTTCACGAGCAGGCTGTTCGGATCAACTGGAACCCTCGACGTCGTAAGCGACGGAGTGCCAACAACTACAACAACATAAAGACGGTGAGCAAGCAGAATCGTTAGCATGCCGGACAAAAGGCTTAGCGGTATTTCGTCCGTCTTTACGTTCTGAGCTCAGATTCTCTCCAGACCGACTTGTCTTTCGGGGTCGATAAATTAAGCACCAGTCAAGTACTGGGGTCGATGAAATCGACTAGCTGCTCACCACAAAATTTCCTATAGTAGATAGGGCTATTTGTAGTTTATAAACACTTCTCTGAAGTGTAAAATATTACATCAATTATACAATAACCCTAGTCACAAAAATGAGCATAATAAAAAGAATATCATACCATATCTTTGAGAAATTAAAACAAACACAATATTCTTTTCTACTCTAGGCACAAGGCCCGAAAGTTTTGGGGAGGGGGCCAGTCGATTAGATCGACCCCAGTACACAACTGGTACTTAATTTATCGATCCCGAAAGGTTGAAAGACAAAGTCGATCTTGGCGGAATTTGAACTCAGAACGTAAAGACAGATGAAATACAGCTAAGCATTTCGCCCGGGCTAAACATAGAGGGGACAAACAGGGACAGACAAAGGGATTAAGTCGATTACATCGACCCAGTGCGTAACTGGTACTTAATTTATCGACTCCGAAAGGATGAAAGGCAAAGTCGACCTCGGCGGAATTTGAACTCAGAACGTAGTGGCAGACGAAATTTCGCCCGGCCTGCTAACATTTCTACCAGCTCGCCACCTTAAAACGAATACAATATTGAAAAGTTCATTAAGTATTGAGGTTCATTTAAAGTTCATTTTACAATCTGTTGCTGTGCCCTACGCAATTCAGAAATTCCTCCATAGTTTTTCCCCTCATTCACATAGTCTAGAGGTGGGTTATGTCCTTGGGGCATCTTTTCCGATTCCGGTTTATACAGTTGTCAGAAAGTTAAAACTATTCCTCAAAATGCAAATAATTTTTCCTTTAGTATCTAATGATACCGTTCTACGCTCACTTGACATGATAGAATAACAAGGATACTGGAATAATTTTTAAAAGCAAGAAATCATTAATAGCTTCGCATTGGCACGATGTAGCATGTCTTTAGAGTCTAGTTGGCACTCCGTCGCTTACGACGTCGAGGGTTCCAGTTGATCCGATCAACGGAACAACCTGCTCGTGAAATTAACGTGCAGGTGGATGAGCACTCCACAGGCACGTGTACCCTTAACGTAGTTCTCGGGGATATTCAGCGTGACACAGTGTGACAAGGCTGACCCTTTGAATTACAGGCGCAACAGAAACAGGAAGTAAGAGTGAGAGAAAGTTGTGGTGGAAGAGTACAGCAGGGTTCACCACCATCCCCTGCCGGAGCCTCGTGGAGCTTTAGGTGTTTTCGCTCAATAAACACTCACAACGCCCGGTCTGGGAATCGAAACCGTGATCCTATGACCGCGAGTCCGCTGCCCTAACCACTGGGCCATTGCGCCTCCACATGTCTTTAGAACACAAAAGCAAAACAAGTTTAACTAATTGTGTGTGTGTGTGTGTGTGTATGCACAAGTTAGCAATTCAATGAGATGGTTCCATTTCTAAAGAGGTTTAAATTTAAGCGAGAAATTCCGGGAATTGGCATACAGTAACAGTTCTTGCTCCACCGCCACTCTGCCACCTTTTCAGTGATTCTACTTAAATTCCTGCTTTATTAAGCTATGCTATAACAAGATTTCGTTTATGGAGGAAACGGAGAGGACATTGGTAGGTGAGTATATTTGTGACTGTAGTATATATATATATATATATATATATGGAGAGAGAAAGAGAGTAGTCGCTAAGTTTCCTTCGGATCCTCGAGCTCTCTTGCCCCAAAGGAACTTCATGCCTTTCTCGGGATCGTTAAAGCCAGAAATGATGTGAAATAGCCACTGGTGCTATTTTGATGGAACAAGCGCAAAGCCTGAGCTGTATGGAGAACAGACAAATGAGGTGTTGCAGTGTTCATGCCGTTCCAAGTGGCATTTGTTTTAATGTCAAATAAGTAATGCAAAATAAATTCCAATATATGGAGGAAAATATTAGGCGATATTAAAGAGAGATTGAAAGAGAAGGAGAGAGCGAGCGAGAGAGAGAGAGAGAGAGGGAGGGAGGAAGAAGGGAAGATAAAAAGAATTGAGATTAATGGTGAGATAGCTGAGTGAGTGGATGCATGAATAGATGCAGGGATGGTTGGATGGTATCTTTAGTCCTAAAAGTTAACTTGGCAGCAATGTTTTGCAAAAAAGGATGTGAGTGCCTCTGGGTCGAGGTCACACACACACACACACATATATTGTTGTATGTATATATATATATATATACTTAAGTGGCAATATACTACACTTTATCGTGCAGTTACTGTTAATACTTCATTTAGAGAATTAACATTGCTTATATATATATATATATATATATATATATATATATATATATATATATATATATATCGGCAAGCTGAGCAAAGGTCAACATTCTTCAGTCTGACAGATAACACAAGCACGCACACAACTCCAGATCCCTCTCTCTCTCTCTCTCTCTCTCTCTCTGACACACACACACACACACAGACATATATATATATATAATGTGTCCCATGAGACAGTTCTGTTAGAGTTTATATAAAACATGTTTAAATGTTGCCTTACTTATGAAACACCCAGATATGTGCGTACACATACACGCACACATGCACTCACATTATATACATACATACATTCATATATATACATTGACACGTATATTCTGGGACATGTGTGTGTGTGTGTGTATGTGTGTGTGTGTGTGTATATGCATGTATGTATAAGTATATATGTGTTTGTATGTGATATATATATATATATGCATATATATGTATATGCATATATATGTGTATATATATATATATATATATATATATATATATATATATAGTGAGAGAGAGAGACAGACAGACAGACAGACATATATATGTATATATAGACATATACATAGAGAGATATATAAGTGTATGTGTGCATAGATGTATTACATAAACACATTTATGCATACAGCCACACGTCTGCAAACCCATATAGATTAATGGGTATCCGTGCGTATACACGTGGATTTGTGTGTGTGTGTGTGTGTGTGTGCGCGTGCGCGCGTATGTGTGTATGTGTGAGCGTGTGTTTAGAAACAGGATCTAGGAAGACGAGAGTTATCTCGGCGCTACCACAAATATTTATACTATTCTTTTGTACACTACTGATGGTCTCCGTCATATCAAAAATTGTATTTATCGATAAAGTTTAACGTTTCTTAATTTCGTATGTCTTTGAGGAAAGGAAATTTCCATGTTCTTCGAGAAGAGAGCAACAGAGGCAAACAAATGAATCTTCGTCTTTAGATACAATATCCAAACTCATATAGGGTATTTTGCAGCATTGTAAAGTCTGGTAACAGCCAGTTGATATTACCGAACGGTTTCGTGTTAAAGAAACTTCCAAGAGTGAAGGAGTCATTTAACAGTCGTCAGACCCAGCTATTTGACATGACTGTGCATGTGTGAGAGAGAGTGAGTGAGAGTGTGTGTGTGTGTGTGTTTGAGAGAGAGAGAGAGAGTCAGTGTGTGTACGTGTGTGCGCGCGATCCCTGTGTGTATGCTGTTTGTTGAGTGTCGGAGAATTCTTGATACTTGAGATTATCTCCCCAACTCATTTCGGAGTTTAATGCAAATAATGTGCACACGCGCACATGTATTATGTATGTGTATAAAGACAATGTAGTAATAATGCTAGTTATAAACATCAATAATTGAGCTGAGGTAAAGAACTTCAGACGAGTGCTCTCAACATGAAATACAGGCACAGTAAAACGTCATACATGTCACAAATTGAGTTGAAAAGCTCCGAGTAATTGAAACTACTCCTCCAATCAATAAAACTGAAGGTAAATTTAAGAGTAAGCTTGCATGGATATTTTAGAAAAGATGATGGCCGTTAATAAAATGTGTAGACAAGAACAACTGAATACAATCAGAGGCTGAAAAGATAGAAATATAAGTGGTATATACACGCATGCATACATATATCTAGATGTGTGTGTGTGTGTGTGTGTGTGTGTGCGCGCGCACACACACACACACACACTACAGGCTTCTTTTAGTATCCGTCTACCAAATCCATTCAGAAGACTTTTGTCAGCCGGAGGTTATAGTAGAAGATACTTGCTCAAGATGCCAAGCAGTTGGACTGAACTAACAACTATGTACTTGGGAAGCAAATGTCTTACCAAACAGCCACGCTTGGACCTTATATATATATATATATATATATATATATATATATATATATATATATATATATATCATATATATAATCATAAATATATAGGGATTAGCAGTATCCTGCTTCTCCAACATATATATGTGTATATATATATATATATATATATATATAATAATAATAATAATAATAATAAAAGAGTTACGACGCAAAAACATATACATTAAATGAACATATTTATCTTCAATATATATTTCTGTACAAAGAAAAGATTCATACCTTCACAGTCGTTTTTCCTGCTATTTTGGTGATGATTTTTTGAGTTAGCTTACCAATTATTTTTGTTGGTAGATAGTTTATAATATATTGATATATATATATATATATATATATATATATATGGTGAAGGCCAGTTTATGGGGTTACTCTGGGTTTCCCGTCCATAAAAGATTCAACCTCAATGCGTGATGGCCTAAGACCTCTTTAAAATATTGAAGGGAAAGAATCTCGATACAAAACGCAAAAGTAAACTAGGGGATTATCTCCCTTTGCTAGTGGCTATCGACTTCCGGCCGTGCCGCCATCAATCGGCTATGAGGGTAAACAATAGCGGATTATCTCCCTTTCCCTCTAGCTCTCAACTTCCGGTTCCCAAAAGCCAGCAAAAATTTCCTAAAATGCAAGCATGGCTCGAAAATCTCCTTTCTGGAATTAAGTATGTCTCCTGGTTCTAGCAAGTCTTTTAGGGTCCTCGTGCGTTCGGCTATGCCTAGCTTACAGTGTTTCGTCCCGTTTATGCAGGAACCTGGTCTTTCGAGGATTTTTCATGAGATCGAGTGTAGAATTCCGTCGTCCTTTAGTTGCCATACGTGGCTGGATAGCGATATTACGTTCCTTCTCCCGGAAGGAGGATCTGTGGTTGGAAACACGTATCTTAAATGAATTTCCCGTACAACCAATGTATTTTCGTGGACATGCGATGTTGGTGTTGTGTCTATTATTGTTGCCGTTGGTACTGCTACCGTTGTTGTTGTTGTAATTGTGGCTGCTGATGTCGTTGCTGTCGCCGGTGCTGTTGTTGATGCAGATGATGTTGGAGCCGGAGCTGTTGAAGCTGGGGGTGGTGGTGGTCATGTTGCTAATGTTACCGCCTCTGTTGATGTTGACATCAATGCTGCTGCCGCTGGTGTTGCTGTTTTCGCCGTTATTGCTGCTGCCGCTGTCGTCGACGCTGCGGTAGCTGGAGCGGGGGCTGTTGGTGTTGGCCAAAATGGAGTGGTGGTGGCATTGGTAATGCTATCACCGTAACTGCTGCTAGAATCAGGGTTGCGAGGCCTATCGATGTGGTCGTTGTCAGGTCTGCTACTATGGACATCAGGGAAGCTGTTGGTAAGGCTGGTGCTACTGGTGGGCGACGCTACTGTAACCGATGTTAGTGATGGTGCCGTCGAGGTTGTGGCCAGCGTTGTCGTTGGTGCTGCTGTTGTTGACGTCACTAAAGCTGTCTGCTGCGGTGGTGGTGGTGGTGGTGGTGGCTCTGTTGTTGGCCCTGGCACCGTATCCGCCAGTGGAATTAGCAGGGTTCGCTCGTACTTCGGCTTGATAGACGACACTTTGGGTTTCGCAGCGGCCTCCTACCGGGAAAATTGTTGCAGATCTGCATGAACAACCTGCCTCTTCATGTGGCCTAGGGGCGCTAACTAGGATGCTGTTAATATTGGGGGCACAGCTGTTGAAAATGGGCCCGTGCCTATGGGAGCTAGTGAAGTGCTTGTCTATTAATCTAAGGAAAAGTCTACCTACGGGCGTTGTTGTGTTAAGGAAGAAGTGGAGGGGGGCGTTTCTTTCTGCGTTTGTTGAGTTCCGGCATATATATATATAATTGTTACACATATATATATATATACATATATATATATATGTGTAACAATTACGTGTGTATATAAACAAATTTATATTATTTTTCTTTTAGGGGCGTCAAATGTGTACCGAACGATACAGACAAAACAAGTGACATTTCGAAAGCAGTAACACCGTTAAAACAGCAGTAAAATTGGGTATTATTACTATTACTGTTCGACTGAGTAGAATATGCTTTGCTGAAGAGTTCTAATAACAACGAAACATGCTCCAATGCTTTCTCCGGGTGGCTCTGAAGACCAGATTCCAGCTTACATTGTCTATATTGTCCATATTATCCAAATCATTTTGTTAGCCTCCTTATTTTTAGATTTGAAACACTACTGGAGGGAGTCTTTGTCTACTAATTGCTTGGATAATCTCGTATGATCGAAGTTTTTTCAACTCAATTACATTACCTATATGTAAGACTGCAGTATATATACCAAACCCTGCCTTGTCCCCTGAGATATACTCTACTTTCAGTAGCACCAGCGTTATCGGTCGTTAAGGTGGAGATGGTATGAGAGACCAAGTGGAAAGGAATATCAGGAAAAGATAGAATGATATAGGAGATAGAATGGGAGGAAGATAAAAAGCGAGAGAGAGAGTGAGAAAGGGGCGGAGCAGAATATAGAGTACGAAGAGAAGGGAGTTAGAAAAGGTAGGATAAAAGGCAAACGATGGAAATGGAAGAGAAAAAGGAGACACAAAGAAAGGTGAGGGTGGAGTGAGCGATAGGGGAGATAGAGAGGGGTGATAAAGGCGAAGGAGAGAAGAAAGGTTGAGTAAGACAGTAAGAGAAGGGATATATGAGAAAGAGAAAAAGGGAAGATTAAATAAAGAAAGAGAAAAGGAGAGAGAGAGAGAATGTGTGTGTGTGTGTATGGACACGCTATGAAAACAGAAAAAGCCACAGCATGCGAACGTAGTTCGTTATCAGCTGTATCATCTAACTGAAATCTGTTGTAGAGTTCAAATACCATCGGTGTGTATATATACACACACGTGTATAGGTACAGATAAACACTTACACAAAAATAGTACAGGCTAGCACACGTACACGTACGTATACACACACACACACAAATACGTGCGTTATGCGTTATTTTTTTGTGTAGGTGTTCAACGTGTTTTTCTACTGTGTGTCGGTGGATGGGTTTGTCTAGAAAACTGTCTCTTCTTTTCTTTCCGACTATTTCTGTATAACTTTGCTACAATTTCCCCCAACTTTTCATTGGAATATTGTTCTTTCTTTCCCTCTATGTTTTTGCGTGCGAAAACATAGAAATGCTCACTCGCTATATATACACTAATAATGAAATGTGTAAAGCCCAGGAGAGACAGAGAAAGACAGAGTGGGAGAGAGAAGAGAGAAGGTATATTTTGACTGATCCAGTAGCCATGTAACTCAAAATCAACCAAAATGCACGCCTACACCCTATGGTATTGAGTACATTTTCTCTCATTCATCAAAAATTGACGGATATGTAAACACATTTATACACACACACACTGAAACATGTTTATATATTTTATAAGCTTAAAGCCTATAAGCGATCACTATGTATTGAACTAAAGAAAATAGTCTAATATTGGGACATGACCTCGACAAAAATAAAATAAAAAGTGGGTTTTCCGTATGCATGGGACTCGAGCCCACACCACTATGTTTTCGCAATAAGTGTACTACCATTTACACCAACGTACCCACAAGTGTGCTACCATTTACACTAACGTAACTAGGCGGGTACGTTGGTGTAAACCGTAGCCCACTAGTCGCGAAAACATAGAGGTGTGGGTTCGAGTCGCACGCGTACGGAAAACCCACTTTTTTTCCGTCGAGGTCATATATGCCCTAATATAAGACTACTTACTTTAGTCAATACACGGTGATTGCTTGTAAGCTTTAAGTTTATAAAAAAATATTATTTACAGAATTGTGAGACGGCGAGCTGGCAGAATCGTTAGTACGCTGGGCGAAATGCTTAGCAGTATTTCATCTGCCGCTACGTTCTAAGTTCAAATTCCCCCGAGGTCGACTTTGCCTTTTATCCTTTCCGGGTAGATGAAATAAGTACCAGTCAAGTACTGGGATCGATGTAATCGACTAGTCCCGTACCCCAAAATTTCAAGCCTTGTGCCTGTAGCAGAAAGGATTATTTACAGAATTGAAAAATTTAGCACCGCTTATCAAATCATCGCTTGTGTGTGTGTGTGTGTGTGTGTGTGATTACTGGTCATCTCGTTTCGATCTGTCACTCGGAGAGTTGTACTTGTTTTGTGTAAGCATTTATCATTATAATCCAATGACGTAGAGATGTCATTCCGTCTACTGAGAATCTTATGGCGATGGAAGAGTGGCGAGGTGTAGACCTAACCTGTTGGAAGCGTTGCAATAAGTTACAACTTTCGTCTGTCACCTACGCTTCAAATTATGTAGATCTGCAACGGGATTGAATAGTCATGTGAGAGGTCGTGGATGGAAAGTCAGAAATGATATTGTATTGACAACGAGGAAGCACAAGGAGACGGCAAACCTCTGTCAAGATGAAGCAATCACCATGCATGCATGGACGTACGTACTGACAACTGAAACTACAAATCGTTACTCCAAGTTTCTCCTTTTCCAATCTTCTGATGAGAAAAATTATTTCAAAGATGTATCACTGGAGATATTTGAATATTTAAATAAGGGTCTGATAAGTTAATATTAAAACAACACAGATCCTATTAGTCGACTGTATAGCCATTTTCCTTTTATTCTTTTACTTGTTTCAGTCATTTGACTGCGGCCATGCTGGAGCACCACGGTTGTCAAGCAATGCTAGGGGGACAAACCCAGGCACACAAACAGACACACACACACACACACACACATATATATATATATATATATATATATATATATATATATATATATATACATATATACGACGAGCTTCTTTCAGTTTCCGTCTACCAAATCCACTCACAAGGCTTTGGTCGGCCCGAGGCTATAGTAGAAGACACTTGCCCAAGATGCCACGCAGTGGGACTGAACCCGGAACCATGTGGTTGGTAAGCGAGCTACTTACCACACAGCCAAAAAAAAAAAAAAAAAAAACAGGGAGGGAGGAAGAATTTGCCGAAAGGAGTAGTGAAATCAACGCGTTTGAACTTCACTTCAAATATCAACGTTGATACGAAAAATATGATTTGCGAGAAGTATTCAAAAAGATTGCAGCACTACGTTAAAAAAAAAAAGATTGGATTTATTATATATTTTTTATATTTTTTTACATCTACCTTTAAGGCTAAAGAAATGTATAGGAGAAATTTTGGTCGGAAGCTGTTGGAGGTAGTGGTGGAGGACATAGACAATATTTAACTAGTCAACACAAGTTGACATTTGGTTATAATTTCTTCTTTACATGCATCACAGACAAATTGCTACCAAAATACATAAATATATCAGGAGATAGCGAGGAGTCGACTGTTATTTCTTTCAGGTAACTTCAACATCAAAAACGTGTGTGCATATGTGTATATAGACACACGTATAAGCACATATAAACATACATATACACATACATATGTACACATACATACACACACACATATACACATACATATGAAAGTGAAGGTGCGAGACCTAGTGGTTTGAGTATTGCACGCAAGGTCGTGGTTTCGATTCCAGGACTAAGAGGTGTGTTGCGTTCTTTGAGCAAAACACTTCATGCTGCTCTGCGATCACTTCGACATCTAACGTGTGGTACACCCCTGTAACTGTATACAAGCATTTTGATCACTATAGAAAAATCGTCTGTGCAGGTTGTTCAGCAAGAAATGGTACAGCCGTCATCTGTCGTTTACGACAGGAAAATCCATATATTCTATCGGTGATTCTGCCGAACCGCTAGTTACCGGGACGTAAAACACACCAACACCGGTTATCATCGATGATGGTGGGACAGACACAAAGACACTCATACACTCACACACACACACACACACACACACGCGACGGGCTTCTTTCAGTTTCCGCCAACTGAATCCACTCACACAGCTTTGGACAGCCGTAGCTGTAGTAGAAGATACTTGCATAAGGTGCCACGCAAGGGACTGAGCCCGGAATTATGTGGTTGGGAAGCAAGCTTCTTACCACACAGCCATACATATGTATGTATGTGCGTGTGTGTGTGATATTTGTAAGGGAAACGCCGACGAAATTTCAGCCAAGCGATTTCGTGAACCGAAAGAAAGCAGAACTAAACAAAACCAAAATTTCGCAGTCACTGTCAATGGCATCGTTGTAAAAGAATAAGGTTGAAGTTATTGAATAATAATTCAATTAATTATTGTATTTTTCTTTTATTATATAATGTCAAGCGGATACTCACTATGACCATTTCCTCTTTGTATATCCAATACGTCCTTTTTTATTAATTTGGCTGCTATTTCTAGCATATCATGAGATCACATAACTGTTCACACGTTATCACGTGTATGTTGCGTGTGTGTGTGAAATGAAAGTGTCTTCATACCTTCCATGAATTGTTGGAACACCATCTAAAGCTTCGTGTTCTCATCTCCATGTAGGGAGTACCTAAAGAATGTCAGGCTGGCAGGAGCCCATCCCTTTCCGGGTCATTGTCTACGACCGGAAATCGCAGGTATGAAGTCTAAGAAAAAGGAAATTAGTTAACCGGAAATCGAACCTGTGGAGTTATCAAAAACTCGGCTCCCTCCAGAGATTTCCACCATGCTACCGCACAGTCTAGCACTTGCGGACATAGACGAGAGAGAGAGGTGGGATGTAGAGCGTGGGATGCACGGTTATCTTATATAAGTGAAGAAAGACAGACTCGCAGAATTACGTATTTGTTTTGTATTTTCTTTTTCTTTCTTTATTTTACATCAGTTAAACATTAGAAATCTGATGTCAGGCGAGATTTTTCTTACTTGTTTGTCATGTGACACACGCGACGGACGTTACGTGGGAAATAAATCAGACGAACGAGCTTCTCTCTGGTGAAACGCTAAGTTGTTTGACGAGGTTATTTGTCTGAAAACCATTGAGGGAACCTCTACGCTCGACCTGCTGAAAATATCTGACAAACTCTTTCTAATCATCCTACCATTTTAAACAGAGTGCATTAGGTAGTGTAATGGGTCATGATATACAAAAACATGGGACTCTAACAAGACTTTGGCTCAAATTTAAATCCGACAGTTTTCTTTCTATACAGATGTATGTCAACAAACAGGAGTTTTTTTTCAAATCAGCAACATATCTGACCATGCAAGTTATAAGAAACACATCCCATAATTTCGAGTGATTAAGTCATCACAGATCTGTCCAATTAAATTTATTCTGGGTTTCAATAAAAGAGACTGGATCTGATGATAGAGGAAAGGGACTTTGACTGGCAGTCAGTATGTCGAGAACTTGGCGAGATGAGCTGCAAAGTATGATAGCCAGCAAATTCTCGGCTTTGGCAGTAACCCTAGTTACGAGTGTCAAAATCCTAGATTATAAAAAGAAATGCCAATACTAAGACTAAATCTTTCATTGCTTCCACATACGTATTTCTAGCTTCTCCCAGAACGGGCATCTTTTTCTGCTACGAGCAGTACTCGTCAACGTGACATTTTTTTTTTCTGGACCGGTTGTATTCCTTGTAAATAAATAAATTTGTGACAATAAAACAAATGAACAACTAAAACTGAAAATTGCCGCTCTCAGTATCTAGCATCAGTCGCTGCAAGATTGCAGTGGAATGTCTACGATCATAACGACTGGAATGTCTACGATCATAAGCCTGCTCCAACAGAAGTGACCTATGGACAAACAACATCAACAAAGACTGCCAAGGAAAAGTTTTGAGTTGAACGATCTGATATTTAATAGGCTATTGATGCTGTAATATGGCGGATAATTCACCAGATGACTGAACGTATTTTATTAGAACAACGGCTTCTTGGGAACGGGGGATTCACACATACAGAAATTTAAAGAGAGTGACTTTTAAAAATCTGCACAACCTTTTAACTACATCCATAAAAAAATACAAGATTTATCCAAAGAATTCACTGAAACTTTTAAAGTATATAATAATCTAAATATACATATAATCTTCTCGTGACTTGGATCAACTCGCTGCGTTTGGTTTTTAACAATCGTGTAGCTGCCCCAATCAACTCGCAATCTTTCAAACATGACAAAACATGGACGACAAATTATATTGCAAGACACAACGCCAACAATAATGAGCGATCCTAATTTTTTTTTCTTTAATTTAAATTGTTTTAAATTTATACTGCTTTCTTGATCAGATTTAATTAACAAACTAATGACTTTGTCACTTGACTATGACTGTAATTTTAATTCTTTAAACATTTGGAGGGAGAGGCTATTTACACCAAGTATGCTAGCTTCTATTTAATTGCATTTTTGTTTATGGCGAAGACAAAGGAGGAACTGCAATGTTCAGGAGAGCTGGCAGGATAATTAGCACGCCAAGCGAAATGCATAGTGGCATTTCGTCCGTTTAAATGTTCTGACTTCATATTCCGCCAAGGTCGACTTTACCTTTTATCCTTTCGGGATAGATGAAGTAAGTACTATTTGAGCACTGGGGTCGATGTAATCTACTATCCTCCCGCCAAATTCCAGGCCTCGTGCCTATAGTAGAAAGGACTGTTTTTTTTTTTATCTCAGGTTTTGCTGAAACTCTTAGAGTCTTGCATGCGTAGCAGGCTTACCACTTTCACCCTACGGTACCATGCTATCTGTTCTTTTCAACTATCTACTATCATTATTGAGTGAGAGAGCAGTGCATGCCATCAAAATGACACTGGAGTAAAATATACGAAGCCCAGTATACCCACCATGACTACCCATCTGATAAGGGTACACCAGTCACATGCATCACAACCATATGTGCGCGACATGGTGATCTCATATCAAGATAAGCAGCCCATGACCTTACACATGGGAGCCCAGTTAGAATTTTCTTCAGGTCGAGTAGCCCATCCAGCACAAATTGTCCTTGAATAAGGTTTGTTTAAGGAAGCTGAACGAAACACCCGTGTTTCCAGAGGTAAATTATTCAAACTTCAAAGAATTCCTCTCAACATATGGCTATGATGTTCTCTAACTACTTCTGCACGTGATCAGAGATGCATATATCGTCAGCCACCAAAGAACGTGCTCAACTGGTTAAGGTCAAACAATTAACAAGCAATCTGTGGTTTTAAGCAGAATATTTGCTGTAGCCGACCTTTTATACCAAGACAAAACATTGTACATGATAACACTTCCAATCAATTAAGATCAGAAGCCATGAGAGTCAGTGCCTGGTACTGCATCAAGGCAATCATCATCATCATCATCGTCGTCGTCGTCGTCGTCGCCACCGCCGCCGCCGCCGCCGCCGCCGCCATCATCATCATCATCATCATCATCATCATCATCATCAACATCATCATCATCATCATCATCATTATCATTATTATTATTATTATTATTATTATTATTACTTTATGGGCAGTGCACTGGCAGAATCGTTACCACGCTGGACAAAATGCCTCGCAGCATTTTTTCTGGCTTTAAGTTCTAAGTTCGAATGTCATCGAGATCGAATTTGCTTTTCATTATTTTAGGAAAGATGAAGTAAGAGCCAGTTGAGCGCTGGGGGTCAATATAACCGACTAGTTCCACGTCACAAAATCTCAGGCGTGGTACTTATAAAAGAAAGAGTTATTATTTTTTGCGTTCAGGTTTCATTTGAAGAGGAAAATCAGGGTGGAGAGGGAGGTACTGCCTCCTAAGCGTTTTGCTGAAAAGTGGGTGAGAAAGGCGAGCGTGGCTAGAGTGAATGGGCCTACTCTGAGTTGCCGTCTGTAGATTGGAGAGTGAAGACCGGGAGAGGGTAACTGCCCTGGTGGTCAGGGTGACTATGGATTTTGTGGGCTTTCTCCATGTGTGACCCTCGGAAGTCCCCCTTCCCCGCCCCCTATTTGGAAATTTACTCTGTTTGAATCTATTTGTTATATGACATTTTACACGCTAAAACCCACGCTGTACCGGCCTGTGCCGTCCTTAATGTTTTCCTTCGTGTAAGCTTTCCGTGGCTAATAAAGAAGTTATTACTCTTGCTTTGGAGGGTCACGGAGACTGAATTTAGAAAAGGAAGATCTTGATGCTCTCAAACTGGAGACCAGGTCGGAATGTTAGCATTATAACTACGCTAAAGAAACCGAAAGGCTGAATATGATATTAAACCGAGGCACCCAAGGACAATGTGATGGCGTCAAATCGAATAACAGATAAACTTTACCATCTATATTGGATGTCGTGTTTCAGCATAACATTAATCAAGACAGTTAAAGCAACGTAAACATTTTGAAAGGAAGCGTGTTCGAATTTATGGTCTTAATGAAAATGGAATCAGTAGTTCATAGTTTCGTTGGAACTCATTGGCATTTATCAGTAGAAGCAATGAAGAGGGGTGGGTAAAAATGAAGCTACTCAGAAATATAAAGTGCATCTGTCTTTGAAAACTCCTAAAACTTTGCGCGCGCTCACTCGCGTTTCGACACACTTTCTGCAATCTCAAAGATACGAAGTAGAAGCGGGAGATGAATCGGAAAGGTCACAAGAACACAGTTGCAGTCCTAACATATGTACTCTGAAAGGTGTGTGCATGTGTAGGCGTCTGTTTGGGTGTTGCCCATGCCGAGGGATAAAGCAGAGGGAAGCATTACGTTTTTTCTGCTTTTCTTTTATGTGTGTGTGTATATATATATATATATATATATATATATATATATATATATATATATATATATATATATATATAAGATAAGTAACGTGTGTGGTATCACTTTTTTCTTCCTATTTCATTATCAATAGAACACTGCTATGTTGTCTAACTTTGGCAATGTGGCTAAAGGGTTATGTTTAAAGAGAACAGAGGTGAGGTGAAAGGTACAGACTTTCAAAGAGATTCTTTGTAGACAGTATATAAGGCCGAGACTTTCGAGAAGTGCAATAGTCGTAAGGAACAACCATGTATAAAAATAAATATAGGCGCAGGAGTGGCTGTGTGGTAAGTAGCTTGCTTACCAACCACATGGTTCCGGGTTCATTCCCACTGCGTGGCACCTTGGGCAAGTGTCTTCTACTATAGCCTCGAGCCGACCAAAGCCTTGTGAGTGGATTTGGTAGACGGAAACTGAAAGAAGCCTGTCGTATATATATGTATATATATATATATATGTATGTCTGTGTATGTGTGTCTGTGTTTGGTCCCCCCAACATCGCTTGACAACCGATGGTGGTGTGTTTACGTCCCTGTAACTTAGCGGTTCGGCAAAAAGAGACCGATAGAATAAGTACTAGGCATCCAAACAATAAGTCCTGGGGTCGATTTACTCGACTAAAGGCGGTGCTCCAGCATGGCCACAGTCAAATGACTGAAACAAGTAAAAGAGTAAAAGAGTAAACCAACAAATAAATAAAATAAATGAAAAATTGAACGAATGCAGCTGTCTGGTGAGAAGCTTGCTTCCTAACCAGATAGTTCCGGGTTCAGTTCCACTGCGTGGTACTTTGGACAGGTGTTTTCTACCGCAGCCTCGGGCCGACCAAAGCCTTGAGAGTGAACTTGGTAAACAGAAACTGAAAGAAGCTCGGCGTATATATCTATGTGCATGTATGTGTGTGCAATATGTGTCTGTGTCTGCATTTTCCACCACCGCTTCGCAATTAACATTATTTTAGTGGACACACACACACACACACACACACACGATGAACCGTAAAGTCGACCTCGGCGATATTTGACCTCAGAATGTAAAGCCGGACGAAATGCCGTTAAGCATTTTGCCCAGCATGCTAACAATTCTGCCAACTCGCCGTCTTATTTATTCCATATATTGACAGCTGTTTCGTAATCTATATGGTCTATATTATTCTAAAATAATTATCTACATGGTCTATATTATCCTAAAATTTCCATCAACTGATTTCACTGTATTTATCTCCCTTGATTGGTTTAATATTTTAAAAGACTTCTGAGGGAAGTTTTGCCTACCAATTGCTTAAATGAAAGCAGTGGAAACATTTTCGACCCACTGTATTACATATGTGAGATCCTACCATATGCTCCCTCGAGTAATTTTCCCTCGGCCCTCGGTGATGAAGGATGGGTTTAAAGAAACCGGCGACAATAAATAAAATATATAAATAAATGAATAGTTAAAATAAATACATAAATACATACACCAACACAACAGGACACGCACGTGCGTGTCTCGTAAACCGCAATGATTCCATCCTTCACACTTTCTTTGAAACACACATACTCTCTCTCTCTCTCTCTCTATCTCTCTCTCTCTATCTATCTATCTCTCTCTCTGTGTCTTTCCCTCCCTCTATCTGTCACAGCCTTCTTCCTTCATCACCTCCACCTCTGTCTACCTTCATCACCTCCACCTCTGTCTACCTTCATTCGTTCTATATGACTGACTCTTATTCCCTGCTTCACTCTCTAACTATAACTTCTGTCTCTCTCCCTGTTACAAGCTCCCCCTCCTGTAGTGCTTACATGCCTATTTCTCTTTCACTTATCCTACTACTATTATGTCTGTATTAGCTTTACTCCCACTATAACCCTATTCTAGCTTTCCTACACTCTATTTGCCCCCCCCCCACACCTTGGTAGGACTCTCTCCCTTCTTATTAACCTACACGTCTGTCTGGAGAAATAAGAGGGTATCTTCGAGAGTGGCGTGCGCCAAAACTCAATTAAGTAAAATTTAATCTGGTGTTGGTGAAAGAAAATAAAAACTTGGCAGTGATTCTTTTATCTTTTATTTTTTTTAATCTGTTTCAGTTATTGGACTGTGGCCATGCTGGAACACCACCTTGAAGGGTTTAGTCGAACAAATCGTCCCCAGTACAATTTTTAAGCTTGCTACTTAATCTATCGGCCCATTTTTGCCAAATCTTTTTGCGTGCAATAACGTTAAAACAGAGTGGGTGCAGAAACAATTGTAACTGGTCATTAAGGATGTGCTAAACTATTTGTCTTCTTCTTTGGATTGAATTTTACTCTTCGCTAAACCCACAAATTAGTTTTAGGGATGTGATATCTGGGTTTTCTATACCGGCAGAAATTCAATCTTTCTTGAGACTCCAATTTAAGAGTGTAGATAACTTCGAACTCGGGTTGAGTCCTGCACTGGAAATACTCCGCTTTTTTCTACCATTCCAGGACATTAATATACGTGTAAATATATGTATCTATTTCAAATTCCACCGAGGTTAACTTTGCCTTTCATCCTTTCGGGGTCGATTAAATAAGTACCAGTTGCGCACTGGTTCGATGTAATCGACTTAGTCCCTTTGTCCTTGTTTAGCCCCTTGTGGGCAATAAAGAATTAAATATATGTATCTATGTAACATGAATATAGTTTTTTCAAATTGTTAGCTGCATTATCTTAGTCAAAACGCTGGGAAGCAGCCTTTATGGCTAAGAAGAGAGTATAACTTTAAATTCTTAAAATTTTACCTCTCTCCGAGTTTCCTTAAGAGCGAAATTAGAGACTGTATCTCGAAATTAACTGTCGTACTCCATAATTTTCTTAAGTACGAAGTCATGAAACTTGAAGTAGCCGTAACGCAAGAGATGCTTGAATGTGTGTGTTTGTGCACGCATGCGTCTGTGTGCGTGCATATTATTTCCTCTTCCTTCCCCTCTTTCTTTCACTTTCTCTGTGTTTCAACTCCACTCTCTCTAACCAACTTCTATTCTCTATCACTTTTTACCTTTTCCATATAACACACTTTCTCTCTTACATTTTGTCTCACCCTTTTTTTTCTTCTCACACCGCCTCTCTCTTTCTCTATCATTATCTCCAGGGTATACACTTCGTTCTTTTTTCGTTTTTTTTTCTTTCAATTAGTAAAAAGGTCGAGGCAAAGGAACGAATGTATATCTACGTGTATGTGTGTGTATATATCTTCAAAGTGTGCCTGTATATATATATATATATATATATATATCAGTATGTGTCTGTATATCCGGGATATGAAAATACAGAAATCTACTTTTCTTCAACTGCATCTATAGATAACAGAACTCAAAATAAAAACAAACAAAACGACTTCACGTACTGAATGGGCGGGTGGCTTTAAAGATAGTTGAGGTAAAATAACCCTGGGTGAAACCTAGACCCTACCGGGCCAGAAGATAGACAAACATATAAACAGACAGACTTATTATCTCTAAAAATATATATCACTTTGAGACAAACGTTCACACACATACACACACAGAGGAGTACACACATAAATAGCACAATATATACTTTTGATGCAGTTCTGAGGAAGTACCACTCTAATGTCTAAAACCGTAAATATTACATAAATTTCACTTTGAAGTCTTACATGAAATGGCATTGAGTCAGTGCAAAAAAATGGAGTTGGTTCCCAAAAAATGTTGTAACTGACCCAAAATTTGTTTTATATATATATATATATATATATATATATATATATATATATATATATATATATATGTATATATATTTCTTCCTCTGTCTTCCCTTCTTTTGGACTTTCCTCTATTTCTGAAGAAGAGCTTTGCTCGAAACGTTAAATCCTCTTTCTTTCCTTTCCTAAGCGTCTGATAATACATTACTTATATCACATCCTCGTGTTGTTTTTACATGTTTATTCTTCTTTGTTTGAATTCACTATATACATACATACATACATACATCCATATATATATATATATATATCATCATCATCATCATCATCGTTTAACGTCCGCTTTCCATGCTAGCATGGGTTGGATGATTTGACTGAGGACTGGTGAACCAGATGGCTACACCAGGATCCAATCTGATTTAGCAGAGTTTCTACAGCTGGATGCCCTTCCTAACGCCAACCACTCCGAGAGTGTAGTGGATGCTTTTACGTGCCACCGGCACGAAGGCCAGTCAGGCGGTACTGGCAACAGCCACGCTCAAAATGGTGTATTATATATATATATATGTATATATATATATATATATATATATATATATATATATATATATATATATATATACTTTATTTAAAAGCAGCAGAAATATAACAAAAGACTGTTACTCAGAGTTTCACGTTCCTCAGCAGAATTCATATATAATAATAATAATAATAATAATAATAATAATAATAATAGAAATAATAATTTGAAGGATTTAAAAAAAATTAATTTTCAGAGCCTATGTTAAGGTTAAGGTCAGGGTTATGGGAGAGGGGGTTAAAATTAATAAAATAAAATTAAATCCAATAAATGAATTAATATTGTGCATGTGGAAAGTACTTATTGAGGTGACAGCGAACAATACTCATTGTTTGTTTATATTGTATGTTTTATAGGGGGGATATGACAGTTTCCCCTGTTTTCGGAGCTAGGTCAATAACAAAGCACACACAAAAACACATACACACATGCATGCACACACACACACACACACACACACACACATCATGCATGCGCACGTGTATGTGTGTGTGTGGATGAATACATATGTATATGTGTGTGTTCATGTTTTAGTTTCAGTCACTGAGCAACTGCCATATATTGGTGAAATAAACTATGAAGAATCACTCCACACACACACACACACACACACACACACACACACACACACATTATATTATATATTGTATATGTTATGTATATATAGTCTATATACATATTGTATTAAATATCATATATATATTGTACATATGTTGCACATATATATGTATTATATATATAATATATATAATATAATGTGTGTGTGTGTAGTGATTCCTCATAGTTGATTCCACCATTGGCCCTCAAATTTGTTACTTGTCTGGGCCAGCATAGTAAGTCCCCTCCCCCTCCACTCTTCATCAATCTTAACTCCCTTTTCTGACATTTAATCTAAAATTTTATCTATTTACAAAACACTGTCTACTACACTGCCAATCCTATCTTGGCAATTTATTCCTCCAACTCATCTCTAATTATCAAATTTATATTTTCTGCTCTAATTAACAGATTTATAATATCCGGTCTCAGTTTTATTTTCTTCCATTATATGCTGTGGTTGACACAAATGAAAAATTCACCAATATATATACATATATATATATATATATATATATATATATATATACATATATATATGTATATATATATATATATATATATATATATATATATATATATATAAATAGATAGATAGATAGATAGATAGATAGATAGATAGATAGATAGCTAGATAGATAGATAGATAGATATGTTGTTGATGTCCCCCTTTGAGACTTATTCTATCAAAAAGGTGATTTTAACCCAATATTAACATGCTATTATTCATTATAGCTTTATCTGCTTCGAGATTTGCCTTTCCCAAAAAGTTATATAGGTGCAGGAGTGGCTGTGCGGTAAGTAGCTTGCTTACCAGCCACATGGTTCCGGGTTCAGTCCCACTGTGTGGCACCTTGGGCAAGTGTCTCCTGCTATAGCCTCGGGCCGACCAAAGTCTTGTGAGTGGATTTGGTAGATGGAAACTGATAGAAGCCCGTTGTATACATGTATATATATATATATGTGTGTGTGTATGTTTGTTTGTCTGTGTTTGCACCCCCCAACATTGCTTGACAACCGATGCTGGTGTGTTTACGTCCCCGTAACTTAGTGGTTTGGCAAGGGGTCGATTTGCTCGACTGAAGGCGGTGCTCCAGCATGGCCGCAGTCAAATGACTGAAGCAAGTAAAAGAGTAGAAGAGTAAAAGAGTAGAAGAGTAAAAGAGTATGTTTGTATGTACACATGTATAAATGTGTGTGTATGTGTGTACATGTGTGTACATGTGTGTATGTGCGTATTTGGATTTAATGATGAAATTATTTTTCACTCCATTAAATTATCTCATTAAACAACCCACCTCCAATTGCTCCTTCCTACCATACCAGGTAAGGACAGCACATTCATGCTGATAACTTCATCATCATTACATAGCAGAGACATGGAAGGGTCTAACATGAGAGTTTCTAATCTTTACACAACAATAAATAATTACTCAATGTCAAGTGTCAAAGACAGTTTCATGAATATGGGAAAGAAAAAAAAAAAAAAAACTATATGCACAGGAGTGGCTGTGTGTGGCCAGGAGTTAGTTAACTGTTTTTGTTACCACCTCAGTAGTAAGATCAGGCTGGAGAAGAGGTATCTGTCACCAGACAGATTCATGAGAAGATGGAAGTCTGTGGTGAGGAAGCTGGGAGTGTTTGGCACCAGGTAAGTGGAAGCCAAAAAATAAGGGAAAGAAAAAGCAAGGGGTCTATCCTGGTGGTCGGATGCCTATCCTTCAGGAAAACCATTACAAATTGCATCTGTAATGAGCAATGCTTTAATCGAACATTGTAAATATAATCAAATTATTATTGCATATTTAAAATTGTAAATATTTAATCGATACAGCTACTTCACCCCTTTTATGTTTGTCTGTCCTTGTTTGTCCCCTCTTTGTAATGCCTTTATGGCAAATATTTATGAAATAAAGTAGCTTGCTTACCAATCATATGGTTCTGGGTTCAGTCCCATTGCATGGCACCTTGGGTAAGTATCTTCTACTACAGCTTTAGGCCAACCAAAGCCTTGTGAGTGGATTTGGTAGATGGAAACTGAAAGAAGCCCATCGTATATGTGTGTGTGTGTGTGTGAGTGTGTCTGTTTGTCCCCACTCTATCGCTTGACAACCGATGTTGGTGTGTTTACATCCCTGTAATTTAGCATTTCGGAAAAAGAGACCGATAGAATAACTACTTGGCTTACAAAGAATAAGACCAGGGGTCGATTTGTCCAACTAAAGGCGGTGCTCCAGCATGGCCACAGTCAAATCATTGAAACAAATAAAAGAATAAAAGAATAAAAAAAAACGAACAAAAGAATATGTTTTTGACAAGGAACACTTCCTGGTTGAAATGTTCTTTAATTCTTTTGCTTTGTTCTAACCAGGAGCACTTGAGGCAATGTTAGAGTACCATGTCAGGCAGCAAATTCACAGAATTGTTAGAGCATGGAATGAAGTGCCATGCAGTATCTGGACCAATTGTTTGTGTTTTTTAACTTTCTCTTGAGAAAAGAAGAAAATGAAGGTTGAGAGAGAAGAGCTACCTTCTAGCAAATTTCTTGAAAGTTTGATGAAGAGTGGTGAGAATGGTACATGTGAATGAACCTGATCCAATCTATAGGCATGCACCGGTAGATTGGAGGGCAAGTGGGAGAGATAGCACAGGCTTCAGTGGTCAGGATGTATGTGGTTTTGTGGAGTTTCCAGGAGTAGTCCTCATCTATCTTTCCTTCACTTGAATTTTTTGTTTTAGATTTTATAATTTTCTTTTTCAAACGCTTTCTATGTAATGCTATACCACATCATCCTATACTATCACACACACACACACACACATATGTGTTCACAAAGTTTACAACACAACACAAACTACAATAAGCAAGCACCATATAACTAACCCAAACGAACATACACAAGGGCACTCTTACTCCTTTTCTCTCTTTCTCTTTTCAGTATGCTACACACAACTGCAAAACACAAACTATAAATATAAAACCCATAACAAAATAACCCCCCCCCCCCACACACACACACAAACACTCATCTATGAGTCTGTCTGTCTGAATGGAAAGAGGTGAGAAAAATTATATATATGTACATCAGTATGTCTGTCTAGTCTGTCTTTCTAGTCTGTCTGTCTGTCTGTCTGTCTCTCTCTCTCTCTCTCTCTCTCTCTCTCTCTCTCTATATATATATATATATATATATATATATATATATATATATATATCCGATTGGAGCCTGGTGTTGCCATCCGGTTTCACCAGTCCTCAGTCAAATCGTCCAACCCATGCTAGCATGGAAAGCGGACGTTAAACGATGATGATGATGATATATATATATATATATATATATAAATATACATATGCATGTATATATATAAATAGACACATATGCACACATATATATCTGCTTGCTTTCCATATTTTAAAATACCAAAATAATAATAAATGCAACAAAGAACAGCAAGGACAAGAATATAGATGTGGATACACATAAATAGATTGAATGTTGTTTGTCTTTTAGTCTCTGGAGTAGGAGCTATTTATGGTATTGTCCCCTGTCTCTGATATTTTAAAGGTTTGCTTAGAAGGGTTAGTAAAGTAGGAAGAGGCAGACAGTGTAAACAGGGTATTCTTTCTTTTCTGCCATCAGCCTCTTCTCAGACAGTAAACCTCACCCCACCACCCTGCTTCACCCTATTCATCACCAGCACCACCAAGCACTTGGCCTTTTCACAATAGTTAACCAAATTCTATTGGGTCTATATAGAAGGTGGGTATGGGGGTCAATTCAACTGTCTTTTGGGGGCTGATTTATGTCTGTATGAACAGAAATGTCACTATTTTTGGGTTACTGAAGACAGACAAACAGATCTGAGTGTCTGTGTGTGTGTAAGCTCCTATCGGCATATAAACATGTACAGTAATTGCACACTCGCATGTGTGTGTGTGTGTGTGTGTGTGTGTGTGTGTGTGTGTGCGTGCGTGTGCGTGCGTGTCTGTAAGCCCCTATCAGTATATAAACATGCATAGTAATTAAACAGTCGCATGTGTGTGCGTGTGTATAGCATTATAAGATGTTACAAAAACATAGCCAAAAATATAATTGGTGGTATATAAATATGTACATCAATATATATATATATATATATATATATATATATATATATATATATATATATATAGATATAGATACAGATATATATATATATATATATATATAAATATGTGTGTATGTCTATCTATCTATACACACACATACACACACGTGCACACACACACACACACACACACACACACACACATATATATATATATATTGTAAAAGATATGCATATATGTAGATCCATATATAAGCAATGTCTTTGTATGTGTGTGTTTTCATTTGTATGTAGAAAGATGAAAGATGATGGGGTGTGTATTTTTAATACACACACATCTTTTGGCTTGCTGTGAAAAGTAGATAATGTGGTTAAACCACGTGTTTTACTGACTGAAATCTAGAAAATATCTTCCTGACTCAGTGTCAGCACTTTTTTACTGGTAATATATATGTAGTGACGCCAATGAACAAAAACAAAAAGCGAAAAGACAACGCAGGTGGGGCAAGTTTTAACACATACTGTATTAGTATAATGCATAAAAGGGAGGGGGGAAAAGTCTTAATATTTCGGACAGTAGATTTTCATCAGACAAAAAAATGTAGAAGAAAAGTAAAGAAGGTGTATGAAAGTGGGAATATGGGTGAAAAGAAAAAAGAAAAAAACAAACAGGTGAACTATAGGGGCTAGGAGAAATGCAGTTCTATGATAAGGATTAAAATATATATATATATACAGACATGGCTGCATGGTAAGAAGCTTGCTTCTCAACCACATGGTTCTGGGTTCAGTCCCACTGTTGGCACCTTGGGCAAGTGTCTTTTACCATAGCCTTGGATCGACCAAAGCCTTGTGAGTGGATTTGGTAGACAGAAACTGAACGAAGCCCATCGTATGTGTGTGTGTGACTGTGTTTATGTGTGTGTGTGTCTGTGTTTGTGCTCCCCACCATTACTTTACAACCGATGCTGGTTTGTTTACGTCCCTGTAGCTTAGTGGTTCAGCCAAAAAGACCAATAGAATAAATACTAGGCTTACAAGGAATAAGTCCTGGGGTCGATTTCTTCAACTAAAAAGCCTTTAAGGTGATGCTCCAGCATGGCAACAATCAAATGACTGAAACAAGTAAAAGAATAAAACAAGAGTCTAATGTTGAACAGGGAGAATGAGTGCTCGACATCACATTAGTGGGTAAATATATTCTTTATTTCTGTGTTAACAAAGCTACAATTGGTCTCATGTCAAGAATTCTCAGTAATTATCAAGCTTGCCACATGGGATATTGATAATCATCTCATGTGACAGGCTTGATAATTGTTGGGAATTGACAGTATGAAACCAGTGGTATCTTTGTTAGCCCACAAATAAAAAACAAGTATATATATATTTTTATATATATATATATATCATCATCATCATCATCATCATCATCATCATCATCATCGTTTAACATCCGCCTTCCATGCTAGCATGGGTTGGATGATTTGACTAAGGACTGGCGAACCAGATGGCTACACCAGGCTGCAATCTGATTTGGCAGAGTTTCTACAGCTGGATGCCCTTCCTAATGCCAACCACTCCGAGGGTGTAGTGGGTACTTTTATGTGCCACCAGCAATATATATATATATATATATATATATATATATATATATATATATATATATATATATATATATATATGTATGTATATATCACAGTATTGACCAGACTATCAGATGTTGTTATACCCTGCTGGTCACAATGCACTTGCTTGTATTGTTGCTTTTGAAGGATGCCAAGCAAGCTTCTTACCACCCAGCCATGCCTTTGCCTATATATATATATATATATACACACACACACACACACACACACACACACACACACACACACACACACACACACACATATATATATATATGTATATATATATATATATATCAGTGGCAACTCTGGTACTTGGGCTTGCTTGGGCTTAGCCCAAATATAAATTTAGTTAAGTGAACATGTATTTGCAAGCTGATTTAATTTCTGCCAATACTGACTTCAATTATGGTCAATAACTTGGGCTCCTTTTATTTTCATTCGGCATCTTGTAGTCACCTTAGAGGTGCCATGTGTCAAAAAATATCATTCATAGTGGACATTCTCTTGACATCATTCACACTCAAGCTCAGAAGTTACACCCTGAGTTGTTATCTATAAGCGTAAAAATTAAAAGTTATTCAAATTCAATGTTTTCTTGAAACAATAAATTTCTATAGAGCTTAGGATTTAAATTCCAATCTATGAAAAATTTCCATTCTACAATATTCTTAAAGAAACAAAAAATTATCCAGCAACTCGGGCTAATACGAACGAGCCTGGTAGGTGTAAAAGACTAACTGGCATCTCCTGTCAAGAGTACAGGCAACAGTCAGATCGCTGTTGTTTGTCATGCACTCCGCTGTCGTTATTTGATTGCTGTTATTCTGTGCGTCTGTGTGTATAAAGATCAATTGTGCTTTGCAGGGTTACTTTATTTTTACCCTTAACTTAGAGATGGAGAAAGACATAATGCTAGATATAAAAAATAAGCCATGTGGAGCTAGAAATATTGTGAGAAAACGTGAAATTCTTCCAGTAGATATGTGTCTAATACGAAATCTGTGATGAGCCCAAGTGACGCTAATGACCTGGAGTTGCCTCTGATATATATAGATATATTATATCAGTTAGTTGTTCATTAGTCCCGAAAAAAATCACACTTTAAAAGAGAGATTGAACAGTTAAACATTTATATATTGTTCAGTAATATATTCTTGGTTATGACATTTTACCAAATCAGAAAGGCACAAAATCAAAGGGAACTTTCTGGCCAGTTATATGCCATAACCTGCAATATGCATATATGTGTGTGTGTGTGTGTGATTTGCTGAGATTAATTATTGTCATACATGGATGGTTTTGAAGTATAGATGTCCAGGTAATATGCAGGTAATTTCTTACATCTACAGGTGTCACATGATATTTTTCTGGACTTTTTTTTTCTCTGCTCTTTATCTATACTTTTCAAGTTATCATGGAGGAATTTCCAACACTTTTCAAATGTTCATCCAGTGCTGATAAGGAGTCTCAAGCATCAAAGTGTGGATTGCTTAGTAATACCTTAAGTTTTGTGATAAAAAAATTACTCACCAAGATAGATAGGATGAAAGAGAATGATGCGTCT
>NC_142932.1:83334470-83346970 GCF_046866305.1 Octopus bimaculoides
GCCTTTAGTCGAGCAAATTGACCCCAGGACTTATTCTTTGTAAGCCTAGTACTTATTCTATCGCTCTCTTTTGCCGAACCACTAGCTTACGGAGGAGACGCAAACACACCAGCATCGGTTGTCAAGCGATGGTGGTGGTGGTGGGGGGGGGGACAAGCATAGACACACATACATTGGAGTTTCAGCATTTTTAGCTGCTATTTCTGAACTTCAGTATGTGGTGAAGCAACCTGTTGCTGATCCCTTAATTTTGTTTATATATATATATATATATGTATATATATATATATATATATATATATACATATATACGATGGGCTTCTTTCAGTTTCTGTCTACCAAATCCGCTCACAAGGCTTTGGTCGGCCCGAGGCTATAGTAGAAGACACTTGCCTAAGGTGCCACACAGTGGGACTGAACCTGGAACCATGTGGTTGGTAAGCAAGCTTCTTACCACACAGCCACTCCTGCACCTATAAATATACATCTTGATAGCCACACATACAAATAATAGCAATTGTTCTTCCAAATGAACAAAGGAAACCATATTACCTTTGGTGTTCCAAATTGCTGATGCTCCCTGTTGAGTGTAACCCTCAGCAGAAGTGTCACTGCGTTTCAGTGAAGGGCAGAATTTGAACTCAGAACTCACACAGAATGTACATATTCTATAAAGAGATACATGCTGTTTGATCTTCTAACAGTTCTGCTAATCCAGCATCCTGGGCTATTTACTTTATCACCTTCAAAAAGAATAAAATGCAAAGCTGACCTCAGTGGGATTCGAACTCAGAATGCAAAGACCTAGAATAAATACCACAAGGCATCTGAATAGATTGTTTACTGTCCCACCAATCTGTCCAATCTGTCCAATCTTCCTTCTCTTTCTACTTCTCATCATCATCATCATCATCATCATCATCATCATCATCATCATCATCATTATCATTATCGTCAGCTCTCACCATCATCATCAGTATCATCATTCTCAGCCTTATCCTCATCCTCACTACCACCACCACCACCACCACCACCACCACAACCACCACCATCATCATCGTCATCATCGTCGTCAGCTTTCACCATCATCATCAATATCATCACAACTGTTGCCATCATCATCATCATTCTCATCACCACCACCGTCATCATCCTTGTTACCTACCCACCCCTCTATCCATCCTACCCACTCACATATCCGCATGCATCATGCTGGAAGTGGAGTTAAATAGTTTTTTTGTTTGTCATGCTATCCACGCTCCCTGTAATGTATCACACACACACATGCACTCACACCACACACACACACACACACACACACACACACATGCACACCCTTACCCACACTCACACAGTTCATAATTAGCCTTCACTCAGGCTCTATTATAAAATAGTTAGTTGGGAATAGTTGGGTGGGTGGGGGTGACAAGGGTATGAAATTAATTAAGAAATAAGCAAATTCAATAAAGTATTCAATGATGCTTAATTAAGAGTAGTAATGGGGGTAGTGGTGGTGGTGGTGGTAGAGGTGGTGGCGGCGGCAGCAGCAGTAGTAGTGGTATCATCATCATCATCATCATCATCATCATTATTATTATTATTATTATTATTATTAGTAGTAGTAGTAGTGGTGGTGGTGGAGATGGTAGGGGTGATAAAAGCAGCAAAAGTATTATCATTATTATCATCATCATCATCATCATCATCATCATCATTATTATTATTATTATTATTATTATTATTATTAAAGGATGAAATGCAAAGCCAAGGTCGACTTTGTTTTACATCCGTTCGGGGTTGATAAATTAAGTACCAGTAAAACACTCTGGTTGATGTAATCAACTACTCCCCTCCACCTTAGAGAAAGTAGAGGTATTGTTTTCAGTTGTGTTTGTTCGTTTGTCCATGGAGAAGATATCTCAAGAACCACTGGATGGATTCAGATGAAACTTTCAGAGGTGTTTGGACTCATGGCTGGCACAAACTGATTAGATTTTGGGATTGATCTGGTACTGGACAAGGATTCTGGATTACTTTTCCTGCTTTTTTACATAATTTTTGAGAGCGGTCGGGTTCATTTTTAGTATTCTCATTTATGAGAGCAGTTGAGTTTATTTCAGATATTCTCATTCTAAAAGTAATCGCTGGCTAATTGTTGAGAGGACATTGGTGTTGCTTTGGCAGAGGTTTGCACTCTGTGAGTGCTCTTGTTATTACTATTATTATTATTATTATTATTATTATTATTAAGGTGGGGAGCAGGCAAAATCATTACTGTGCCACAGTAGTAGTATCAATAGTAGTACTGGTGGCAGATGTAGAGGTTGGGGTAGTAAGTGGTGATTATAGTAACCGATGTTGTTGTTGGAGTATTGACAATAGTGATTTTTGCATGAGTGTTGGTAATTGTATTACAAATAAGTCATTCTATTATAGTTCTAAATCCTGATATTTGGGGTAAGTGGGATAGTCGATTAACTTGACCCCGGTACTTGGCTAGTACTTATTTCATTGACCCCAAAAGGATGAAACGTAAAGTCACTTTCAATGTAATTTGAACTCAGGATATAAAGACAGATGAATTGCTGCTAAGCATTTTGCCCAGCATGCTAACAACTCTACCAGAAGAGTGGGATCAATTAAATTGACCCCTGCATCAAACTTGTACTTACTGTTTTGATCTGGAACAAGGAAAAGAAAATAAAACAAGTTTACAGCAGTATTTGAATTCAGAACAGAAAGGAATAAAACTCAATACCACAAGATATTTTGTCTGGTACTTTGTCAATTCTAATAACTAGCAATCTAATAATCACAATAATAATCATTATCTATGTGACATAGTTAATGTATATGTATTGTTGAAAAACCAGAAACAGCATTTTTTTGTAAGGGGGGAAAAATCCATTTATAAGTACATTGTGTTAAAAAACACAATATACTTCAGAGCCAGGCAAAACAAAAACACCTCAAAAGTGATTGCAGGTGTGACAGATATGTATTTCACCATTCTTGCAGCTTGCCAATGTCACATATTCATCACTTCCAAAATGAGGTTGTATTGGCCAATCTGAAGTACATAGAGATAATATATGAACAATATGCTGATTTGCAATGGTGCTGTATAAACAGAATAAAATTTGAATTATGCAATACAAAGAACTCTATAGTGAAATCCTTTTATAGATAAATGTATTGTATTAAAAACACAGTATATTTCAGAGCTTGGTGAAACAAAATCATCATAGAAGTGACTGCAAGCATGACAGATGCACATTTCACTGTTTTTGTGGCTTGTCAATGTCACCAACACATATCACTTTCAAAACCAAATTGAGTCAGCTAGTATAAAGAATACAATGGTTTGCTGTAATGACACATAGCCTGAATAAAATTCAAATTGTGCAATAGAAAGCAGCTCTTGAGAAAAATCTTTATCTATATGACATACTTAATGTATGTATATCATTATAAAGCCAGGAGCTTCAGTTTTCAGCTATTATAGCTGTAAATTCTAACAGAGATACACAACTGGAAATTTAATGGAAGGGAATGGACAACTAACTATATCAACCCCCATTTTTATAATTGGCTCTACAAGGGAGAAATGAAAAGTGAACTTTGATAGGATTTGAACTCAGAATGTAGAGAGCAGGAACAAATACTGCTAGGCATTTTTTTCTGATACTTCACCAATCCTACCATTCAGTACCTTGGTACTCAACTGGCTTAACCATCCATCACAGCAGCAGCAGCAGCAGCAGTAGTAGTAGTAGTAGTAGCAGCAGGAGTAGCAGTAGTAGTAGTAGTAGCAGGAGTACTAGTAGTAGTAGCAGTAGTAGTAGTAGTAGTAGTAGTAGTAGTAGTAGTAGTAGTCATAGTGATAATGATAAAATTAATAATAATAATAATAATAATAATAATAATAATAACAGTTTCAAATTTTGCCACAAAGGTAGTAATTTTGCGGGGAGGTGATGAGTCAATTACATCGATCTCAGTGTTCAACTGGCACTTATTTTATTGACCACCCCAAAAGGATGAAAGGCAAAGTTGACCTTGGTGGAATTTGAACTCAAGATGTAGCAACAAGCAAAATACCGCTAAGCATTTCGTCCAGTGTGCTAACAATTCTGCCAGCTCCCCACCTTAATAATAATAAACATACAGAAAATTGCACTACTGGGCACTGCACACATCCTACACAAAACACTTTCAATACAGTAACCATAAGAGCATCACAGCAAACCACAGCACATACCCAAGGCGCACAGAGCTGCGCTCGGTAGTGAAGTGAAAGCACGTTATAAAAATAAAACTACTGAACAATAATAATAATAATGATGATGATGATGATGATGATGATGATGATAGTAGTAATAAATTGCCATTAGAATAAGTCATTAGATGTCCACCCTTGGCCATTCCTGCTGGCAAACTGTTTAAATGAGTTTAAAGGTGCCAACTAATAAACCAATAAAGAAATGAATAGTTTTAATATTATTGAAATTAGTTGACTAATGTTCAGCAATAACAACAATAAGAATAACAAAAACAAGAGAAGTTTTGATGGTGGAGTGAGAGAGAGAGAGAGAGAGGGAGAGAGAGAGAGAGAGAGAGAGAGAGAGAGAGAGAGAGAGAGAGAGAGAGAGAGAGAGAGAGAGAGAGAGAGAGAGAGAGAGAAATTGATGGGAGGAAAGTTTAATGAAAAACAGAATATAACTATTGAAATGGAGAGATGGAGAGCAGAAGGATGGAGGTTTAGTGGTGGGAGAAGAGCAGAGTAAATGTGAGGAATGGCTGTGGAGGAGAGAAAGGTGTGTTTGTTTGTGGGTGAGTACGAGGGTGGGTTTGTGAGTGGGCTTGAGGGTGGATTCATGGGTGAGTTTGTAGAGAGCATTGGTATCTGAATTAGAATTAAATGTTAGACAAAAGTAAAAAAAGAACAAAATGTAGAAGACGAGAGAGAAAAAGAGAGAGAGAGAGAGAGGAGGAGGAAATAGTTTAAGATTCAGGGAGGGAGGAATTGTGTGGTAGAGAGAGAGAGAGAGAGAGAGGGGGGGAGTCAGTGACAGACAGACAAAGTGTGTATGTGGTGTATGTGTGTAAGAAGTATCATGAGAGTGAATGAAAGTGTTATATGGAGGGACAGTGCAAAATAAAGAGAAAGGAAGTGTTTTATTGAGAGACAGTGTGAAATAACGAGAAAGAATGAAAGAGAGAGAGAGAGAGAGAGAGAGAGAGAGAGAAGGGGGTGGGATTATTTTAGCATAGATGTGTAATTTTATATTTATAAGGAGTGGCTGTGTGGTAAGTAGCTTGCTTACCAACCACATGGTTCTGGGTTCATTCCCACTGCGTGGCACCTTGGGCAAGTGTCTTCTACTATCGCCTCGGGCCGACCAAAGCCTTGTGAGTGGATTTGGTAGATGGAAACTGAAAGAAGCCCGTCGTATATATGTATATATATATATATATATATATATATTCTTTTTATTCTTTTATTCTTTTATTTGTTTCAGTCATTTGACTGCGGCCATGCTGGAGCACCGCCTTTAGTCGAGCAAATCGACCCCGGGACTTATTCTTTGTAAGCCTAGTACTTATTCTATCGGTATCTTTTGCCGAACCGCTAAGTTACGGGGACATAAACACACCAGCATCGGTTGTCAAGCAATGCTAGGGGGACAAACACAGACACACAAACACACACACATACATATATATATATACATATATACGACGAGCTTCTTTCAGTTTCCGTCTACCAAATCCACTCACAAGGCTTTGGTCGGCCCGAGGCTATAGTAGAAGACACTTGCCCAAGGTGCCACGCAGTGGGACTGAACCCGGAACCATGTGGTTGGTAAGCAAGCTACTTACCACACAGCCACTCCTGCGCCTATATATATATATTAAATTCAAATTACGACAAACGTAAATAAACAAATGAAGTTTGCTTTTAGAAGCGTTGAGATGTTTTTTAGAAAGTTAAAGAAGTGATTTTAAATTCTCAATCACAGAATAATGCTAATAATATAGCCTGAACAGGATCATGGTATATTATTAGCATTATTCTGCGATTGAGAATTTAAAATCACTTCTCTAACTATATATATATATATATATAAAATTAATAGTTATCGCCAAGCCAACATGGCAGTCCCAAAATTAGGACGAAAGCTGCCGTGAATTAGCTCCAAGAAGCCATCGCCTCTAGCTAGCTATGTGACACACGAAACCTGTGTCCTTTATAACCTTCGAACAGGGGATGTCAGCAGTGTCCCCCTGCTGGTTTGGCATCTGCAGACTAGTTTCAGGGTGTTGCCCCTTGTCAATGCAGAGCAGCCAAGCCCTAGCCAGGCGGCGCTGCTGACTATCTGTTCGAAAGCTAATTCACGGCAGCTTTCGTCCTAATTTTGGGACTGCCATGTTGGCTTGGCGATAACTATTAATTTCCAGTACCGCTGTCGTAGTCTCCTTTAGAGAGACTTAGAAATATTAATAACTCTATATATATATATATATATATATATATATATATATATATATATATATATATATATATGACTACTGACCGAGACCTTTGGAAATGTGCTGTGCGTGAGAAGACCCAGCAAGCCAAGTAAGATCGTTGCCAGTGCCCCTGGACTGGCTCTTGTGCGGGTGGCACATGACATGCACCATTTTGAGCGTGGCCGTTGCCAGTACCGCCTGACTGGCTCCCGTAGGATTTTCGAGTGAGATCGTTGCCAGTGCTCCTGGACTGGCTTGTGCGGGTGGCACATAAAAGACACCATTTCGAGCGTGGCCGTTTTCGTGCGGGTGACACGTAAAAGCACCCACTACACTCTCTGAGTGGTTGGCGTTAGGAAGGGCATCCAGCTGTAGAAACTCTGCCAAATTAGATTGGAGCCTGGTGTTGCCATCCGGTTTCACCAGTCCTCAGTCAAATCGTCCAACCCATGCTAGCATGGAAAGCGGACGTTAAACGATGATGATGATGATGATGATGATATATATATATATATATATGTGCGTGTGTATATGTTTGTATGTCTGTGTTTGTCCCCCGCAACATTGCTTGACAACCGATGGTGGTGCGTTTATGTCCCTGTAACTTAGTGGTTCGGCAAAAGAGGCCGATAGAATAAGTACTAGGCATCCAAAGAATAAGTCCTGCGGTCGATTTGCTCGACTAAAGGCGGTGCTCCAGCATGGCCGCAGTCAAATGACTGAAACAAATAAAGAGAAAGAGAAGATAATTCTTTCTTCAGAAAGAACATATATATATTATATGTTATATGAGATAGGGAGCACGGCAATCGCAAAAGGGTTTAGAAAGAACAGAAGGACCACTGCAATAAGTGTGTGACTCTGAGAGCAGAATATGTTGAATAAAATGATAGTGAACTGATCCTCCTGTATTTTCTATTACCCAAATCCTGTATTTTCTATTACCCAAATCCCCCTGGATTCTCTGTGGACCTTTCCTCTATCCTCTTTCGGGTGAAGAGACATCCTCGAAACCTCAAAATGAGTGTGAACCTAATAGGTTCTTTGGGAAAAGAAACTGATAGAATAAGTACTAGGCTTACAAAGAATAAGTTCTGGCCACAGTCAAATAACTGAGACAAGTAAAAGAATCAAAGAATAGTGGTTTGAGCCAGAGGCTGAGGCCATGCTGGGGCTCCACCTTTTTAGTGTGATTGCATTTCTTTCTTGCATTGTTTCTAGTGAAGTAGCAAGTTGGATAGAACGGCTTTTCTTTGTGCTTCTCACCATTTATGCCATTGTTAATAATAAATCTTCAACAGAAAAAATTATGATGAAAGAAACAAAAAAAAAAAACAGATCTAAGAATAATGAAAATTGGTCAAGAAGAGACAAAAATAAAAGTAAATAAAATAGAATAAACAACGGTAAAAATAAAAATAAAACTATTTTCAAAGAATTCTTCTAAGACCTATCAATTTTGAAAAGTAAGTACCATACTTCTATGAACTGACAGTGAAGAAATTAAAAGACATATAATAAATAAATATTTAAATAGATGAATAGAAAATAAATAAATGAATAAATGAATGTCCTTTAAGGAATTATTTTGAACTGAATAAAATGGCAGAACATATCTTAGAAATGGTTTTCAGAGAAAATATATGAAAGAGAATTCTTAGTTTGTTTTTGGTTTGTTTTGAGGAGAGAAATTTATAACGAGAGAGGAAGAAATGGTGATGAAAGGAATATTTTGAAAACCCTTCCAAAAATCTGAATAAACAGGAAAGGGGCCTCTCAATTGTATATAGTTGTATGGTGTGCTGAGAGAAACAAGGAAATACCTGTTGGATGGAATGACTTTAAAATGCACGTATTACACACACAAGCGTGCACACACACACACACACAGATACACACACACACACACACACACACACACACACACAAACATACAAACATACTCAGATGTGCACACACAAACACGTGTGTACACACATACACTTGTGCACACACAAACACATATGTGTACACACATACACGTGTGCACATCCACACACATACACACACACTTGTGCATGTACTTGTGTACACACATGCTTATACGCATACACATGCACAAACACATAGAGACATATAGAAAACCATACACACATATACCTTTTATCTTCTATCTTTCACTTGTTTTGGGGCCAATGCCTTGAAGAATTTTAGTCGAATGAATTGACCCCAATACTTACTTTTTCTTAAAGTCTGATACTTATTATTTCAGTTTCTTTTACTGAACCACTAAGTTTAAGGGACTTAAACACACCAACAATGACTTATTTCTTTATTGCCCACAAGGGGCTAAACATAGAGGGGACAAACAAGGACAGACAAAAGGATTAAGTTGATTACATCAACCCCAGCCAGTATGTAACTGGTACTTAATTTATCGACCCCGAAAAGATGAAAAGCAAAGTCGACGTTGGTGGATTTTGAACTCAAAACGTAATGGCAAACAAAATACCGCTAAGCATTTTGCCTGGCTCACTAACGTTTCTGGCAGCTCACACACCAACGATGACTGTCAAGTGGTGGTGAGAGAAAAATACACATAATGACACACACACAAAGATATACATACATGTATGCATGATGGGCTTCTTTCAGATTCCTTTTACCTAAACCACTCAGAAGGTTTTAGTCACGATGAGGCTATAGTAGTATACTATCAATGTATATATGTAAATCTTTTATCTTTTGTTTGCTTCAGTCATTGGACTGTGGCCATGCTGGAGCAAGTCCATGAAGAGTCTATTAAAAAAAAAAATCAACCCTAGGCACAGGCATGGCTGTGTAGTAAGAAGCTTGCTTTCTAACCACATGGTTCTGGGTTCAGTCCCACTGCATGACACCTTTGGTAAGTGTCTTCTACTATAGCCTTGGATTGACCAAAGCCTTGTGAGTGGATTTGGTAGATGGAAACTGAAGAAGCCCATCACGTGTATATATGTATATATGTATGTGTGTATGTTTTTATGCCTATGTTTGTCCCCCACCTTTACTTGTCCCCCACCTTTTTTGGTGTGTTTATGTCCCCTTAACTTAGCAGTTTGGTAAAAGACACTGATAAATGAGTGCTAGGATTTAAAAATAAGAACTGGGGTTGAATTGTTGAACTAAAACCCTTCAGAGAGGTGCCCCAGCATGGCCACGGTCAAATGACTGAAACAAGTAAAAGGTGAAAAATAAAAGATAGTTCTTATTGTTTTAAATCTGGTGCTTATTATATTGGTCTCTTTTGCCAAACCATTTTGCTACAGGGACATAAATAAACCAACACCACCACTTGTAAAGTGGCAGGAAGACAAACAAAACAATAAAAGACTGACACATATACACACACACATGTACATGCACACATACATGCGCACACATATACGATGTGCTTCCATACAACTTCCATCTACCAAATTCACTCATCAGGCATTGGTTAACCCAGGGATATAGAAGAAGGTATTTATCCAAGGTACTGTGCATTGGAACTGAACCTGAAACAGCATGGTTGCAAAGTGAGCTTCTTAACTACATATACACACCCATGACTTCACCAATATACTGCTATACCTGTGTCTATACAGAGCCGTGTTTGTGCCCGTACGCATAAACACGTTGATAAATAAGCCATCATGTACACGCATACGCGTATGTGCACACTCATACGCGTATGTGCACACTCATACACATACATGCACTCATACACATGCATTCATGAATGCAGATACATATAGACGCACAGACAAAAGCATACACAAACATAAATACACTAACACAAGCACTCGTGTATATACACCTACAGAAATAAATATACATAAATATAGATGTAAAAAAATCATGTACATAAACAGAAGCATATATATATATATATATATATATATATATATATGTACTAATATATATAGAAGTATAAAACGAATGCATAAAAAAAACTAACAAATACATGAATGTGTGTGTGCATGCGTGTTGTATGAGTGAGTGTGTGTGTATGTATACATATATACATACATGCATATGTGTATGTGTATATGTATATATATATGTGTGTGTGTGTATGTATGTGTATATATATGTATATATATATATGTATGTGTATATATATATATATATATATATATATATATATGTATATATATGTATATATATATATGTGTATATATGTATATATATATATGTGTATATATATATATATATATATATATATATATATATATATATATATATATGTATGTATGTATATGCGTGTGTGTGTGTTTACGAGTCAGTACATTTATGTTTGTGTGTATATTTGCATGTATACTTGTATGTGTATGTGAGTGTGTGATTAGTGTATTCATGTTTAGTCTTGTTTGATTGTATATTTATGCAGATCTGAGTGAGCGTGTTTGAGTACATACGTACACACACACACACACACACACACACACACACACACACACACACACACACACACCACACAGACACTCACTAATACAAACATATACACACATGTAAAATATTTGACTGTGTATTATTTATGTTTATATGTATGTACATATACATGCAATGTTTAAATTTGAAAAATTGCCATTTCAATCTCATTAAAATATATTTCAAAGTATAAAAGATCTTGAAAAAATGAATTTAATTGTCCCAAAAAATATTTATAGGTCTTTCTGAAAGATTTTTTTTTTTTCATATTTTCATATTAATTTTTTTCATATTTTCGTATTAATGTACCACATATACAGCCACACACAAGCACATACACATACACACACACACACACACACACACACACACACACACACACACACACACACACACACACACACACGCATACAGAATAGTAAAGGAACAAATGAATAGTTGAACAACAGAGTGGAAAAATCATTAGAAAAATATTAAAAAAAAAAAAATCAGTAAAATAAATAAACAAATAAGCAATGTGAAGCTTAAAAGACAAATGAAGATGAAAGGCGAAAGTTTGAAACTTCTGAAAGTTTTGAAGAGATGACAATTCTGAAAGTGGAATATTTCTCCGTAAAATTGGACTCACCAAAGTTGGAAATGTTCTTGGCACTTACCTACAAGTAGAAAGGAAAATCAAAATATAATAATAATAATAATAATAATAATAATAATAATAATAATAATAATAATAATAATACTAATAATAATAATAACTTTCAAAATACAAAGACCTGGGAATAGAGGTAACTCGAATGTGGAATCTAAAAACAGAAACAATTTCTATCATAGTAGGTGCCTTAGGTATAATAAAAAAATATTCAGACAAATACATAACAAAAACACCAGGACTTACAAATATATATAACATACAGAAAATTGCACTACTGGGCACTGCACACATCCTACGCAAAACACTTTCAATACAGTAACCATAAGAGCATCACAGCAAACCACAGCACATACCCAAGGCACACAGAACTGCGCTCGGTAGTGAAGTGAAAGCATGTTATAAAAATAAAACAACTGAACAATAATAATAATAATGATAATAATAATAATAATAATATTAATAATAATGATAGTAGTGATAATAATAATAATAATAATAATAATAATAATAATAATAATAATAATAATAACAATAATAATAATAATAATAATTCTTTCTACCATAGGCACAAGGCTTGGATTTTGTGGGGGAGGAGGACAGTCGATCACGTCAATTCCAGTTCTCAACTGGTACTTGATTTGTCGACTCTGAAAGGATGAAAGGTAGAGTCGACCTCGGCAGAATTTGAACTCAGAATATAGCCACTGACCAAAGCCTTGTGATTGGATTTGGTACATGGAAACTGAAAGAAGCCCGTTGTATATATATATATATATGTATGTATTTGTGTCTGTGTTTATCCCCACACCATCGCATGACAACCGATGTTGATGTGTTTACACCCCCATTACTTAGCGGTTCAGCAAAAGAGGACGATAGAATAAGTACTAGGCTTACAAAG
>NC_142932.1:83356970-83361970 GCF_046866305.1 Octopus bimaculoides
AATTGATAGGGTTTATAGATCAATAATTACAGATATAAGCATCAGACAGATGAACCAACAGATAAATCAATAGAGATCAATATATATTTTGTATATATGTAAAGGACCTAAAACACACACACACACACACACACACATGTATGCAAGCACACACTCACACCCACGCATATGCACACACACATGCAAGCACACGCAGGCACACACACACACACACACACACACACACACACACACACACACTCAGATAAGTAAGGAGAAAGAGAGTGTGTAAGAGGAATAGGAATACATAAATACCTACACAAATGTGTTTAGCCAGACAGACAGATAAATATCTAACTAGATAGAATGAATAGATTAAATTGATAGATAGATATATAGATAGATGGATAGATAGTTAAATGTATTTATAAGGTCAAATGCCTACATTATTCATAAGTATGAGTATGTATGTGTACTCATATGTCTTTATATAATATCATTGTGTGAGTGTACATATGTAATATCTGTATACATATGTATGTATGTATGCACTTATATATATATATATATATATATATATATATAGAGAGAGAGAGAGAGAGAGATAGATAGATAGATAGATAGATAGATAGATAGATAGATAGATATAGATATAGATATACGTACATATACATATATATACATATATACATATATATATATATATATATATATATATATATATATATATATACATACATATACCAATATCTATGTGATATATATATATATATATATATGTATATTTATACATACATATACCAATATCTATATGATATGTATATATATATATATATATATATATATATATATACACACACCTATAGACTGATAGATAGATAGATAGAGAGAGAGAGAGAGAGAGAGAGAGAGAGTGATATATAATGTGTATTTATATATATATATATATATAGATAGATAGATAGATAGATAGATAGATATAGGTATGTATCTCTCTCTATCTCTATCTATCTATATATATATAAACACATCTATCTGTGTGTGTGTGCGTGTGTGTGTATGTGTGTGTGTGTGTGTGTGTGTGTGTGTGTGTGTGTTATGACACTTCAAGTTGCCATGTTCAAATTCCAAAAGTTCTCCACGCTGTGAACATTATGATAAATGGGATGAAGACAATAGCCATTCCAGTAGGCATTAGAATTGATTGCACAATTGACCAACCTTTGCAAAAGTGATGTTAAACAGCACAGGGACGACATACAGAGCTGTTACGGTTGGACGCTTACCATGATGGCTTTGTGTATGTTGTTGTTGTGGTTGTTAGTTGAAGAGTGGTGGTGATGGTGGTGGAGGTCATCGTGAACATTTATCTATGTTTGTGTGTGGTCTCATGAAGATATGTATGCGTTTTAATGTGTCTATGAGAGATTATATAAGTGGGTATTCTGCGTACATCAGAATTACTGTAAAAATGTGTGTATATGCATTCTTGTTGGGCTTGTATATGTGGATGTTTAAGTGCATATATATATATATATTTATGCATGTGTGCATATATATATTTATGTGTATGTATATATATATATATATATATATATATATGTATGTATGCATGTATGTATGTATCTATGTATATGTGTATGTTTATCTGTATATATATATGTATATTTATGTATGTATTTATATATATGTATGCATATGCTTATGTGTGTATATATGTATATTTATGTGTATATATGTATATGGATGTTTGTGTATATATATGCACATTTATGTGAGTATGTATATGTATATATGTGTATGTTTGTGTATGTATATATATATATATATATATATATATATCATCATCATCATCATCATCGTTTAACGTCCGCTTTCCATGCTAGCATATATATATATATATATATATATATATGTATATTTATATGTATATATATATATATATATATATATATATATATATATATATATATATATATACACATATATATATATATGTGTGTTTGTGTGTGTTTGTGTATATATATATATATATGTTTATGTGTACTTAAATATATATATACACTTGTGTATAGTGTGTGCATAGTGTATAGTGTGTGCTACTATGTCTTGGAGTATGTACAAGTCTATATTTCTTTATTTGTGTATGTGTTACAAATGAGGAGGGTAGGAGGAGGAGGAGGAGGAGGAGTAGGAGGAGGAGGAGGCAGAAAAGAAAATGTGTAATGTAGACCGTTGATGTTTGAGAGAAATCCAGATAGAAGAATGAGTTTGGAAGCAGACTGTAAGGAAATACTGGTTAGGAAAGTTTGCTGTGAGTGCATACGTGAGTATGTGTGTGTGTGAGAGAAAGAGAGAGAGAGGGAATGCACAGAAATGGAACATACATACACATACCAATACAGACCATATATATATATATATATATATATATATATATATATATATATATATATATATATATACATATATACATACAATACCATATATATATATATGTGTATATATATATATATATATATATATATATATATATATATATATATATATATATATATATATATATATACATATACCTATACATTAATGTATACCATATATATATATATGTGTGTATATATATATATATATATATATATATATATATATATATATATATATATATATGTATATATATATATATATATATATATATATATATATATATATATATACATATACCTATACATATATGTATGTATACCATATATATATATATATATATATATCATCATATATATATATATAGAAGAATGAGTTTGGAAGCAGACTGTAAGGAAATACTGGTTAGGAAAGTTTGCTGTGAGTGCATACGTGAGTATGTGTGTCTGTTTTCCATGCTAGCATGGGTTGGACGATTTGACTGGGGACTGGTGAACCAGATGTCTACACCAGACTCCAATCTGATCTGGCAGAGTTTCTACAGCTGAATGCTCTTCCTAACGCCAACTACTCTGAGAGTGTAGTGGGTGCTTTTTATGTGCCACTGGTATGAGGGCCAGTCCGGCGGTACTAGCAACAGCATATATATATATATATATATGTGTGTGTGTGTGTGTGTGTGTGTGTGTGTGTATACCATATATGTATACCATTCTGCCTAAACTGTGGATTTACAAATACAATATCCTTGCATCTCTCGCATCTATTTTTGTTCCTCCATTTCACTCCTATCTTATCTAAATTAACTATTGCTAAACCATTTTCTCACACTGTCTCAGATGAAGGGATATAATAGATATCCTAGAAACAGCTGTAAGACCTTCTATTTATAAATGTTATAAAATATCCACAGCCTTGGTTTTTTTATCTCATTACGAAAAGTAAATCCTTATATATATATATATATATATATATATATATATATATATTATTTAGTTTAAAAGAGTTCCAACACTGTCTGTTTTTTATGTTTTATTTATATTCCTGCAGAACCAATGTGGGGTATAGAATATGAAATATACAATATATAATATAATATACAATATATAATATAAAATAAAATAAAATAAAAATGGATGGCACCATGAAAAAAAGTATTGAATGTAGATGAAATATTGAGTGTTCAATATAAAGGATCAAATATATAAATATATAAATATAAATATATAAAGGCGACTGGAGTTTCAGGGCTATTTCCGTTCGTCATGGCCGGTATGACAGACTTTAACAGACTGTAATTAGTTGGCTGGTTTTCTGTCTTTTATACCAATTCCTTTGGATGGCAGCAGTAGGTGTTTGGCTATTTTTAGAATTGATGTCAAATCTATTTTTAGAAATGATGATATTTTAATTTATTGTATGATGATATTTTAATTTATTGTTTTGTGTGGGTTGTAGGGATAAGATTTTTAAAAATCTTATCCCTACAACCCACACAAAACAATAAATTAAAATATCATCATTTCTAAAAATAGATTTGACATCAATTCTAAAAATAGCCAAACACCTACTGCTGCCGTCCAAAGGAATTGGTATAAAAGACAGAAAACCAGCCAACTAATTACAGTCTGTTAAAGTCTGTCATACCGGCCATGACGAACGGAAATAGCCCTGAAACTCGAGTCGCCTTTATATATTTATATTTATATATTTATATATTTGATCCTTTATATTGAACACTCAATATTTCATCTACATTCAATACTTTCTTTCATGGTGCCATCCATTTTTATTTTATTTTATTTTATATTATATATTGTATATTATATTATATATTGTATATTCCATATTCTATACCCCACATTGGTTCTGCAGGAATATAAATAAAACATAAAAAACAGACAGTGTTGGAACTCTTTTAAACTAAATAATATATTCCTCTATACACAATCATACAAAAAACCCCACCTTTTTTGTATTTATTTTTACTCGCATATATATATATATATATATATATATATATACAGAAAACACGTCAAAATATATTGCATTTATTTCAGTCGCTTTTGTATGTTACCTTCTACTTGCTTCAATCATTCTGCTGTGGCCATGCTTGGGCACCATCTTGAAGCATTTCAGTTGAACAAATCAACCCCAGGATTTATGGATTTTTGAGTCTGATACTTATTCTGTTTTACTAAGCTGCTAGGTTACAGGAATGTAAACAAACCAACACCAGTCATTAAGCAAAGGGTGTGTGTGTGACAAAGACACAAAGGCACAACTCCTCTGATACACACACACATACATATATGTGTATGTATAGATTGTTTGTAGTGGTGAACAGGTTTTTATATATTAACTCTTTCATTACTGTACTGCTCTGTGTTTCTTTCAATTACTTTAAATATAACAAAGAATTTAGTAGAATAACTTAGTTATCATTCAGCTAGTGTTAGGAACATAAATTGTGACTAAGGTTTGGTGGAAGATTTTAATTCAAAACTTATGAAAACGAGACATTTGTACTCAGAGCCAGAGCCAGTTTCAGCCGGGTCAGTAACGAAAGGGTTAATAAGAGAAAGTTCTCAGAATTTGAA
>NC_142932.1:83374470-83394470 GCF_046866305.1 Octopus bimaculoides
ACACCAGGCTCCAATCTGATTTGGCAGAGTTTCTACAGCTGGATGCCCTTCCTAATGCCAACCACTCCAAGAGTGTAGTGGGTGCTTTTTACATGCCACTGGCACGAGGGCCAGTCCGGTGGTACTGGCAACGGCCATGCTCAAATGGTGTTTTTTTACGTGCCACCTGCACAGGGGTCAGTCCAATGTTTTATTCACATGCCACCAGCACAAGTGCCAGTAAGGCGAAACTGGAAACAATACACATTATACATAAATATATGTGTATCTTAGTGTCTGTGTTACTCCCCTCTTCCCCTGACCCTGCTTGACAACTGCTGTTGGTTTGTTTACATTCCCTAGCCATTTGGCAAAAAGCCTGATAAAATAAATACTAGACTTAAAAAAACAAAACAAAAAATATAAGTACAAGAGGTTCATTTGTTTGATTAAAACCCTTCAAGGTGGTACTCCAGTATGTCTGCAGTCCGATGGCTGAAAAACACAAAAGAACAGAACTAGTCACATCAAATTTTGCTCCTTAACTAAGTAATGGGTTTGTTTTCTTATCAAAAATCTGTTAAGCAGATTTCTACAAGGAAAAGAAGGTATTGGCAGACTAGGATATGCCAAGCCGAAAGGAGTTGAGGGCCAATTTGTTTGTGACTTTTTATTTATTTATTTGTTGTTTGTTTCTTTTACTGGAAAGTGGAAAATTAGGTTTCAATGGGAAATATTTAATTTCAGGATTTTCTAATTTTGTTCTTCATCATGGTTTAGTGATTCTTGCCAGCTGTATGTAATCATTCTGTGGGACAGGAATAGCATTAGAACTTAACTGTAATGTACACAGTCACACACATACACACACACGTACACACACATGCACATACATACACACACAATACACTCACACTTACACATGTATACATACAAATATACATACAATGTGTGTATATATATATATAGTTTACTGTTCTGTTATACGTAGGAGTAACAAATAAAGTACTGCCTTCAGTGAGAGATGAATATCATACAATACATATAGTATTTAAATAAGACGTATTGATAGTTTCATGCCATGGAAACACAATAACTCGGCAGATTCATACAATGTGCCTTGTGTCTCCAAGCAATCTTTCAGGCTCAGTATAAATGGTTAGTCCATGTGTATATTAAATTATATATATATATATGTGAGGCGATGCTGACAAGGTCCTGGGTTTAAAAGCATCACGAAAGACCTGACTGGAGGCCTAACATTTCAAGTTCTTTTACAGGGCTTAGAAAAACTGAAGGATTGCAACAATAAGTGTGTGAATCTGCGAGTGGAATATGTTGAATAAAATCATAATTAACTGATCCAACTGTATACAAATGTATACAAATGTATCCTTCATGTTTTAAGATGGTAGGGTACAATTTGAGGCAGATTTAGCTGCTGTATTTAGCAGCCTGATTGACTCTATACAAACTTTCTCTTGTGTCTCCCAAAATATAACCTTGCCTGTTTCAGTTTGTTTGACTGACAAATGTGAAACTCCGCCCAAGTTTCACGGTCGACTGAATCACAGTAGGGAATGCATCCAGTTGTAAAGACCTCTGCTCCACATAAAAAAAAAAAAAGAAATGCAAAATAACATGGGAAAAGTACTTGTAAAAAAAAATTGCCAGAGAGAACAAAATTGAAAACATATCCATCATCAATGTGATAGGATTTAGAAAATCGAAGATTGGAACCTGTTTACCTCGAATGTCAGGGTGTAAGCTATCATTAGAATGGTATCATAGCATGTTATGATATTACAAGAGTGTCATTTTGTGTGTGTGTGTATGTACTTTGTGTGTCATGATGTGTGAGTGTATGAGTACGTAAGGGAGAGAGAGAGGGAGAAGGAGAAAGAAAGAGACTATGTGTGTGAATGTGTGAGTATGTGTTTTATGTCTTTGTGAATCACTTTTGTAACTTTGTATGCATAAAGGCTTATTCAAGAGTGTGTGTGTGTGTGTATGTGTGTGTACATGCATGCATGTGTGCTTGCATGTATATGTGTATGTATGTTTGTGTGCATGTGTGCACATACATTTATATATATATATATATATATATATATATATATATATATATATATGCACACACTTATTCATGTGTAAGTGTGAATTTGCACATGTGTGTATGTGTGTGGGTGTGTGTGTATAAACGGGAATACATTAATCATTAGTTGTCAATTCATCAATAACTGGTGAGGCTGCCCCACTAACTACCCTATTGCTATTTGGGAAGATAGTGAGCTGTAATCATTGGCACAGAACAGAATTATACCTGATTTCTCTTGGAGCAATAATTATTGGTACTTTAGCAAATATTTCATGGTGGATACCCACACTCACACACACACTCACATGTATATACATATATATATATATATATATATATATATATATATATATATATATATATATATATATATATATATATATATATATATATACTGTATCATCATCATCATCATCATCATCATCGTTTAACGTCTGCTTTCCATGCTAGCATAGGTTGGACGATTTGACTGAGGACTGGGAAGCCAGGAGGCTACACCAGGCTCCAGTCTGATCTCGCAGAGTTTCTACAGTTGGATGCCCTTCCTAACGCCAACCACTTCGAGAGTGTAGTGGGTGCTTTTACGTGCCACCAGCACAAAGGCCAGTCAGGCAGTACTGGCAATGGCCATGCTCAAATGGTGTTTCTTATGTGCCACCTACACAGGAGCCAGTCCAGCGGCACTGGCAACGACCTCCCTCGAATGTTTTTTTACATGCCACCAGCACAAGTGCCAGTAAGGTGACGCTGGTAACAACCACGCTCGAATGGTGCTTTTCAGGTGCCACCGGCACAGAAGCCAAACAGCTGCTCTGGCAGTGATCCTGCTCGGATGGTGCTGTTAGCACTCCACTGGCACAGATGTTTGTCATCAAATTTGGTTCGATTTCAATTTCAATTTCACTTGACTCAACAGGTCTTTGCAAGTAGAGTTTAGTGTCCAATGAAGGAAAGGTACACATAAGTGGGCTGGCCACACCCCTGACATATGGCACCTGTTGCACCTCTGCAGGTAATGTCAATTTGATAGAGGGAGTGAACTTATGTCTACACAAACATTTGATCACTATAAACAAATCATCTGTTTGGTTGTTCAATAAGAAATTGTCGAAACCTCATACATCGTCTAACAACGGGAGAGTCTATCATATATATATATATATATATATATATATATATATATATATATATTAATAAATATATTAATAAATTAATAAATTGATAATCCTTTACCCTTTTAATTTGTAATAATTATATATATATATATATATATATATATATATATATGTATATATACATCCCCCCCCCACACATATATATCATCATCATCATCATCACCATCATCTTTTAATGTCCATTGTCCATGCTGGCATGATTTGGACGGTTTGACCAGGGATAGTAAGCTGAGGGGTTGCACTAGACTTCAATCTGATTTGGCATGGTTTCTACTGCTGGATGCCCTACCTAATGTCAACCACTCTGAGAGTGTAAAGGGTGCCTTTATGTATCACCGGCATGGGGGCGAGTTGTGTGTGTATGTGTGTGTGTGTGTGTGCACGTGCACATACACACACACACACACACACATATATATATATATACACATGTATACATGTATACATATATAGGCACACATACATGCACATAAACTTGTGCACGTGCATGCACGCACACATGCACACATGTACACACACACACACACATACACACAAACATTTAAAAAGCACCTTTCGAGTGTTGGGTCACATGGGTGCAATGACAAATAACTGAGACCTTCGGCAACATGCCGGGCTTGAGTGGAAGACTCATCAAGCCAAGTGAAATTGTAGTCATGGCAGATACTGGTGTCATGCTACTGGCACGGGCACCAGTGGCACGCAAAAGCACCCATTACACTCTTGGAGTGGTTGGCATTAGGAAGAACATCCAGCCATAGAAAGCCATGCTAAATAAAACTGGAGTCTGGTGCAGCCCCTCAGCTTGCCAGTCCTGGTCAAACCGTCCAACCCATGCCAGCATGGATAATGGACGTTAAATGATGATGATGATGATGATGATGATGATGATGATGATGATATATATATATCATCATCGTCGTGGATGTTAAATGATAACAACGACGACGATGATGATGATGATATATATATATATATATATATATATATATATATATATATATATATATATATATATATATATCTATATATATATATATATATATATATATATATATATATATATATATATATATCTATATATATATATATCTATATATATATATATCTATATATATATATATATATATATATATATATATATATATATATATATATATATATATATATATATATATATATATATATATAGATAGATAGATATAGATATATATATGTATGGTTGGCCAGCTCCTGTCAAACTGTCCAGCCCATGCCAGCATGGAAAATGGACATTAAATGATGCTGATGAAGATGATGACGACGACGATGACGACATACCATACATGCACACTGCATATATATGCATTACAAATACACACATCATTCAATTCACACAGCTCATGTGCACATATTCAGCACTCAATACTCTAGACACACACACACACACACAACATATACCACACATACATACATACATACACGCACTTCACCCACAATGCACATCTCACTCATACAACTCCACACACCACCCACATGCAGACACACCCACATGCAGACACACCCACATGCTACAAAACACCAACAAAAAGAAAACAGGCTTGCTATTGTAAGATTATGTCAGTCTATATTTTTCTTGTCAGTCATGTTTTTCAGTACTGGTGCAATCATGCGCTACATGGCATTTTCTGCATTTGCTGCACTAATGATGACATTAGCTGAAAGTAATGGTCAAATATGCAGTTTCACTCGACACCAGCTGCAAGTGGCAGTTTAGCTAATTGTCCAATAAATGTTCTACTTGTCTCCATGGGTCATTGCGGAGAGGGAGAGAAGGGAGAGAAGGGAGAGCGGGAGAGAGAGAGAGTGTGGGAGAGAAAAAGAGAGAGATAGAGGGAGGGAGAGACAGAGAGAGAAAGAGAGAGAGAGAAAGAAAGAGAGGGAGAGAGATAGAGAAAGGCAAAGACCATGAGAGACAGAAATTGAGAGAGAAAGAGAGAGACAAACAGACAGTGACAGAGAGAGAAAGCGAGAGAGAAAGAAAGATATGGAGAAAGAGAGAGAGAGAGAGAGAGAAAGAGAGAGAGATAAACAGAAAGAGAGAGAGAGACAAACAGAAAGAGAGAGAGAGAGACAAACAGAAAGAGAGAGAGAGAGTGACAGACAGACAGAAAGAGAGAGAGAAAGAGAGAAAGTGAGAGAAAAAGAAAGAGTGAGGGAGAGAGAGAGAGAGAGAAAGAGAGAGAGAGAGAGAAAGAGAGAGAGAGAGAGAAAGACAGTGGTGGTGGTAAGCAGTTGTGGTGATGGTGGTGGTGTTAGTGGTGATATCATTGGGGTTTTTATTTAAAGTGTTGGTGGTAGTACTTATGTAGTGATGAAAGTATTGGTGCTAGTAGAAGCAGTGGTGGAGGAGTAGCATAGTATAGATGGTAGTGCTAGATAGTAGCAAAATCTGTGGTAGTACTTTGCGGTGGTGAAATGTGGGAGAGGGTTGTGGTATAGGTGATAGTACTGGATAATGGCAGCAATAATATTTAAGTAGTGATAGTAATGTTAATGGTTGTGGTTGTTGTGGTGGTAGTGGTAGTGGTGGTGGTGTTGGTGGTCACAATATTAGTTAGTGACAGTACTGGATAGGGATGGTATTGGTGCTAGTAAATAGTAGTAGTGCTGGATAGTGGTGGGAGCAATACTTACGTGGTAGTGGCAGTACTAATAGTGGTAGTAATGGTATTGGTGATAGTATTAAGTGGTGTATGATGTGGTGTGGTATGGGTGGAGTGGCTTTGATGGTGATGGTCTTATTGTCCGCAGTTATTATGGTGATGCTTGAGTGGTAGTGTTGGTGTTGTAGCTGTGGCAATGAGTTTGTTGATGTTGATACTGTTGACGATGATGATGATGATGATGATGATGATGATGATGATGATGTCTGTAGAGATAGCATCGACCAGTAGTAGCATTGTGTTGGTGGTGGTAGTGGTGGTGGTGACAATAGTTGTTGTAGTAGTAGTGATGGTGGTAATAGTTGTGGTGGTTTGGTGTTGTTGTTGTTGTTTTTGGTGGTGGTGATGGTGGCAGTAGTGGTGGTGGTGGTGGTGGTGGTGGTGATGATAATGATAGTAGTAATCGTGACGGTGGTAGTAGCAGTGATAAAGGTAACGATGGTGATGGTGGTGGTGATAGTAGTAGTAGTAGTAGTAGTAGTAGTAGTAGTAGTAGTAGTAGTGATGTTGTGCTAGTGATCTGTCAGAAGATGGTGATGAGATGACGATTAGATGATGATGAAATGATGATGAAGATGATGATGATGATGATGATAGTTGAGGTGAGATGCTGTGATGGTAGTTGTATGCATGTGTTATTGATTACATAGGAAGTTACGTGAAAGATATTGATTACTGAGGGGCAAGCTAATGACCAAGACACAGGAAGGGAAGCACGTAGGCCCAAGTCAGCTCAAGTCAGTTCCGGCAGGCTAAGAGACACAGATAAACTGTAGGGAAGCGTTAGTAGGTCGTTAACATTTCGGGACACACTTGGGCTATAATTTCTGGCTTGCGTCTCTCTCTCGTTAATTTACTGTGTTGAGTGAAAGACCATTACGCATGCACACACATACATACATACACACCGACATACATTCACCCATGAATGTGCATGAAATGCATATGCACACATTATACAAATGTATTACACATGCACATGCCCATACATATTACACATATAATGCATATTGCATGCATATGCACATGTCCACACACCCTTTACACAAACATGCGTATATATATATGCATATACACATTAAGCATCTTCACAAACACATTATACACACTACGTGCTGATGCATGCATCCGTCCTTTAACACACATTACATACACACTCTTTTACTCTTTTACTCTTTTACTTGTTTCAGTCATTTGACTGTGGCCATGCTGGAGCACCGCCTTTAGTCAAGCAAATCGACCCCAGGACTTATTCTTTTTAAGCCTAGTACTTATTCTATCGGACTCTTTTGCCGAACCACTAAGTTACGGGGATGTAAACACACCAGTATCGGTTGTCAAGTAATGTTGGGGGGGACAAACACAGACACACAAACTTATACACACACATACATATATATATATACATATATACGACGGGCTTCTTTCAGTTTCCGTCTACCAAATCCACTCACAGGGCTTTGGTCGGCCCAAGGCTATAGTAGAAGACACTTGCCCAAGCTGCCACGCAGTGGGACTGAACCCGGAACCTTGTGGTTCTTCAGCAAGCTACTTACCACACAGCCACTCCTACACCTACACAAACACACACATGCCTTCACACATGCATTACATGTCACATACACATGTACACATCCTCCTCTCATGCACACACTGCATACAAGCATCGCACAAACATATATATGCATGCGCATGCATTACGTATGAGATGGTATCAAAAGGTTCCCGGACTAGTTATGTATAATAGAAAATAACTTATTTACCAAAGTTTAAACATCATCTCCTTTGAAATAGTCACCTTGCATAGCAATACATTGGTCCCAGCGTTCCTGCCACTTTTGGAATCCAGCCTGGAAGTCATTTTCCATAAGCGAGTTGAGGACCTTCTGCAATTCACTCTTGATCTCAACAATGGTGTTAAAACAATGACCTTTGAGCTGTATTTTCATCTTGGAGAATAGATGGAAGCCTGCAGGTGTTAAAACTGGTGAAGAAGGTGGGTGTAGAAGTAATACCATGTTGTTTTCGGTGGGAAATTCACAAGTGAGGAGAACTACATGAAGAATCCAATTCTGTGCTCTTCACAGATTTGGTCACTTTTGCCAAATGTCCTTCCACAAATGCTTCCAAACATCACAGTAGAACTCTCAATTGATGGTCTGGCCCTGGGCGACAAATTCTCGATGCTCAATACCACATTTCCAGGGGCGACACTCATGGCAGTTCTCGCAGATCAGGAAGCCCGTTCATCGTCTTCATGGAATGTTCTTCCACTTTTGAAGCACCCATGTCACTTGAAACATTGAGTGTCACCCATTGCCTCATCTCTGTAAGCTTGCCATAGCATGCTCAATGTCTTTGTAGCAGACTTCCCAAGTTAAGTGCAAAATTTCACATTGGTTCTTTGTTCCTGTTCATGGCGGAGGCGCAATGGCCCAGTGGTTAGGGCAGCGGACTCGCGGTCATAGGATCGCGGTTTCGATTCCCAGACCGGGTGTTGTGAGTGTTTATTGAGCAAAAACACCTAAAGCTCCACGAGGCTCCGCCAGGGGATGGTGATGAACCCTGCTGTACTCTTTCACCACAACTTTCTCTCTCTCTTACTTCCTGTTTCTGTTGTGCCTGTATTTCAAAGGGCCAATCTTGTCACATTCTGTGTCACGCTGAATCTCCCCGAGAACTATGTTAAGGGTACACGTGTCTGTGGAGTGCTCAGCGACTTGCACGTTAATTTCACGAGCAGGCTGTTCCGTTGATCGGATCAAGTGGAACCCTCGACATTGTAAGTGACGGAGTGCCAACAACAACAACCTGTTCATGACAAAATTGCAGACTACAGCATAATGTGATCACAAAAATACAAATTTGACAACTTGCAAAGTAAACGCAGCAATGCCACCAGGCACACTGCCTCATGAAGGTCACTGCTAGTACTCAGTGTGCACGTAACTGTGTGCTGCTGTATGATGGTGCACTACTGAACTAGTACGGGGATTTTTGATACTAACTCATATATTTTTACTCTTTTACTCTCTTTTACTTGTTTCAGTCATTTGACTGCAGCCATGCTGGAGCACCGCCTTTAGTCGAGCAAATCGACCCCAGGACTTATTCTTTGTAAGCCTAGTACTTATTCTATCGGTCTCTTTTGCTGAACCGCTAAGTTACGTGGACGTAAACACACCAGTATCAGTTGTCAAGTGATGTTGGGAGACAAACACAGACACACCAACATACACGCACACACACACACACACACACACACACACACACACACACATATATATATACATATATACGACGGGCTTCTTTCAGTTTCCGTCTACCAAATCCACTCACAAGGCTTTGGTCGCCCCAAGGCTATAGTAGAAAACACTTGCCCAAGGTGCTACACAGTGGGACTGAACCTGGAACCATGTGGATGGTAAGCAAGCTACTTACCACACAGCCACTCCTTATGTACACAAACATTTTCTCTTCAGTCATGCATACATTACATACCAGTATTGTTTACACACATACACACATACACACACACGGGAAATATATATCCTTCCCACTACACAAGCATACATGCATTATAAATAAAAACACCTCAAAACATTCCAAGTCCCCCAAACCAATTTTAAAAAAACTACTATAATATTCTCAGAATCTATACTATATCCTTGCAACATCAATAATATCTGTGATTAATTATAGAGCTGTTTAGGTGAGAAAAGGAAATGACAGATGGATAGATCAAGTGATATACGGAGGAGCAGTAAACATTGTAGTAGCAACTAAAGAACCAGAAGGAGGATACACAACATGGACAAGAAACAGTTCACAACTGAACTTTCTTGTTTCTTTATTGCCCTCAAGGGACTAAACATAGAGAGGACAAACAAGGACAGACAAAGGGATTAAGTGGATTACATCAACCCCAGTGTGTCACTGGTACTTAATTTATCGACCCCGAAAGGGTGAAAGGCAAAGTCGACCTCGGCGTAATTTGAACTCAGAACGTAACGGCAGACGAAATACCGCTAAGCATTTCACCCGGTGTGCTAACGTTTCTGCCAGGTCGCCGCAACTGAACTTTCTGCTAGCTTTACAAGATTTCCAAGACTTCAACATTTACAAGACATCATTATATGAAACTTCATTCCAAATTTCATTTATTTATGTAGTTTTGCAAATTTATTTTGCAAATTTATTTTGCAATATTTCATGACTACTGCTGTTTTTATGGAGAAGTTGGCCTTTTTAAAGAGATTTTATCTTTCGATATCAATTCACCAAGGTAGCCTGCATTATAATTATTGTAGAAAGTTCATTGCATATAAATATATGTACTCACTTGCTGTATCATATTTCATATTTTAAGGGATAGAAATTTGGCTAATGTTGTTTGGTTAAGCTAAGCAGTTTCTTTCACTAACTATCCCCTGCTGAAACATGGGTGTGTCTTCAATCAAACAAGAATATAGTCAAATGTGTGTGAACATATATGTTTGTGAGTGTTTGTGTGTATGAGTATAAGTGTGTGTTTGTGCAAGTGTATGCGAATGAGTGCGTATGTTTGTCTGTGTGTACATGTGTATGTGTGTGTGTGTATATATATATATATATATACACACACATATATATAATGATTTCACTTAGGTATAGTGATAATAACCAGTTGTTAGAACTCAGTAAACTCGATGCTTTAGAGTAAAGTGTCAGGAGGAACCGACTCCATGTATTTAACTGCTTTCCGAAATAAACATACACTTCAGTTTAGTGGCTCCAAGGAAGTTATAAGATGTAGTACAAGCATGTAGCTCTGAGTGCATTGTTTCTTACAGCAGAAACAGCTGTAAGCTAATGGAAGTAAACCCCTGTTTTTTTTTTGTCATTCATTTATTGAAGTCATACTGCCACATAAAAAAATCCATTGGCGTGAGGCCTGGGGAACATGCAGGAAATTCAATGCTACCTCTCCTATGCTGCAAAACCAGTGACAATTGATTTGAAAAATGAAATTCGAATACAATGTCTTGCAATTCCAAATGAAATGTTTGGCAATGTTGTTGAATCCATTGTCGGACTACTGTAAACACCGGAAGTAAGCTAGAACATTAAAACTTAGTGCACATGCTCAGCAGAGTTCAGGATCAATCTGTGCTAAGCAGCTTTGTTTGGAAAATGAAGGAAGGCAGTTTGAATGTTTGCGAACACACAGGAATGAGAGAGAACATTAAATAATTCTAAATGACAATAAATGATCGTTTCTACTACAATCAATTTTCCTGAATTTAATTTAACTTTTTAGGATTGTATTTATATCAATAAACATCTACTTGAACACAAAATGCATGAGTACTGGGAAGTCAAAGAGCGAGTACATCTTTTTGGGACACCCTGTATATATATATATGAGTTGTTATGCATGTGTATATATATATATATATATATATATGTAGTTGCCTGCTTGCAGAGTTTGTAGATTAATTATTTCACTTCACATATGACATCAATTCCACCGTTGTGAAGGGCATGATTATCACTGCATCCATTTTGTTCTCCTTAGTTTAAGACAGATCTTAGACTGTATGTTTACTAGGGAAATTCAATAAGACGTATACCATGAGAGATACTGTAACTGGTGTGTGTGTGTGTGTGTGTGGAGGGGACTGACTGTGTTGCAAATGAAGATGAAAGGTTTACAAGATAGATAAATAGATAGATAGATAGATAGAGGGAGTGGAAAGAGTGGAGTATAGAGAGAAGTACATTTCTTCCTGTTTTCTTTTCCTGCTTCTCTTTTTTTCTATTTGCCTTCATCTCAGATATTCTCTCTCTTCTCTTCTCTCTTGTACAACCACAAACGCACTCTTCTCCTTGCCCCCTCTAAATACAAATATACCGCACCATCCTCCCCATCTTTCTCCACCCTAAAAATAAAGAAGGAAAGATAAGAAGAAAAAAAAAAAAAGACAGGAGCTACTAAAGAAAGATTCATACCAAGAGTTATTTTCAATGTGCTCCTTGTTAATTTTTAAAGTATCCCTAAGGGACTAAGAAATATATTTCCCTTTTTCTGTCTATTCTGTGGAAGAAAAAAAAAAAAGAAAGGAAAAAGAAAGAATCCAATTTTCCAAAATTAGTAATTTAGGTGGCAGTACCAGCTACATTTCAAGAGTTTTGGAGGAAAAAAATATTGCTTTTGAATCTTTTTTCAAATATTTATTTATTTATTTATTTATTTATTTACTTATTTATTCTTCAGTCCCCCCCTACCCTCTCACTTTATTACCACTTCCACCACCATCACCACCACCACTACCACCATGACCATTACCATCCTTTTTCCACATTGCCTGATGGTTTGTTTACAAACATCCTCTGAAAAAATATTGCCAAAATAGCTCTCTCCTTTCTCTCTCTCTCTTTCTCTCTCCACACACACACACACACACACACACAAGCTATCCCTGTCAAGGAAGATAATGTAAACCAGTTCTGTGGTGAAAAAAAAAATTCCATATTAAAGAAAAAAAGGATTACAATTTCTTCAGAGTTGCAAATTTTTGTCTTATGATACGGTTTCAGATATTGTGTATTGGCACTAAAACAATTACTCTATGGTAGAGTCTGTGTGACTATTAAACACACACACACACACATGTCCACATACATCTAGCATTCTTGCCGATTACTGCTGAGATGTTTTTTCTCTCTGTCTGATATATACATTGTGGTTTTAAACACATGTCCATTAGAGATTCCTTTTTGTCTGGACAAATACTGCAATAAATTTGCCTGTTGTGATGTATTTACATTAAGTATGATACAAAGATGGCTATTTTAATTTTTAGTCCAATACTGCTTGCATTACATGTAATGGACACACATATATGTATATATATATATATATATATATATATATATATATATATATATATATATATATATATATATATATATATATATATGAGCGTGGCCGTTGCCAGTACCACCTGACAGGCTCCCGTAGGATTTTCGAGTGAGATCGTTGCCAGTGCCCCTGGACTGGTTTGTGCGGGTGGCACATAAAAGACACCATTTCGAGTGTGGCCGTTTTCGTGCGGGTGACACGTAAAAGCACCCACTACACTCTCTGAGTGGTTGGCGTTAGGAAGGGCATCCAGCTGTAGAAACTCTGCCAAATTAGATTGGAGCCTGGTGTTGCCATCTGGTTTCACCAGTCCTCAGTCAGATCGTCCAACCCATGCTAGCATGGAAAGCGGACGTTAAACGATGATGATGATGATGATATATACACAAGGTCTGATCAATAAGTATCCGGACTGGTGCTATAAAAATAAAACTACAACACATACCAATTTGGCATTTAATCTCCTTCAAAGTAGTCACCTTCAGAAGCCACTCACTTAATCCAGTGCTGTTTCCATTGGTGGAAGCATTCCTGGAGCTCGTTTTCTGGGATAATCAGCAGCTGTCTCGTTTCATTCACTTTTATTTCCTCGATGTCCTGAAATCTGCTTCCTTTCAAGTGGAATTCGATTTTTGGAAAGATGAAAAAATCTCAAGGGGTGAGATCTGGGGAATATACGGAGGATGTTGAACCTGGGGAATGTTGTGCCTAGCCAAAAATTACTGCACGAGTTGTGCTCAATGAGCAGGTGCATTGTCAGCTGAAAGCAGTTTTGGCACAAACTTGGCAGACACGTGTCTCCAGTGATAATGGACTGAACTGATGCAGATTCAAGGTCAATGCAACAATCACACACTACACACGTTCCTTCCAAGCACTGCTGTAAACACCGTAAGTAAGTTAGAACATTAAAACTTAGTGCACATGCACAGCAGAGTTCAGGGTCAATCTGTGCTAAGCAGCTTCATTCTGTACGCTTTAGCTTTGTTACTATGGCAGCAGTCCGGATACTTATTGATCAGACCATGTATATATATATGTGTGTGTTTGTGTTTATGTGTATATGCATAGGCGCAGGAGTGGCTGCGTGGTAAGTAGCTTGCTTACCAACCACATGGTTCCGGGTTCATTCCCACTGCGTGGCAACTTGGGCAAGTGTCTTCTACTATAGCCTCAGGCCAACCAAAGCCTTGTAAGTGGATTTGGTAGACGGAAACTGAAATAAGCCCGTCGTATATATGCATATATATATATGTATATATATATATGTGTGTGTGTGTATGTGTTTGTTGTGTGTCCGTGTTTGTCCCCACAACATCGCTTGACAACCGATGCTGGTGTGTTTACGTCCCCGTAACTTAGTGGTTCGGCAAAATAGACCAATAGAATAAGTACTAGGCTTCAAAAGAATAAGTCCTGGGGTCGATCTGCTCGACTAAAGGCGGTGCTCCAGCATGGCCACAGTCAAATGACTGAAACAAGTAAAAGAGTAAAAGAGTAAAGAGTATATGTGTGTGTGTGTGTGTGTGTGTGTGTGTGTGTATATATACTTCCTGGTATATATCTAAGTGTTCCAACATACTGAAGGTAAATTCTCACTCTCTTCCTAAGGCACTAATTACTTCTCTTTTATTGCTTTATTCCTTTGTCTATTTCAGGTCAATTTATCAACAACCGAGCGAGATCGTTGCCAGTGCCCCTGGACTGGCTCTTGTGAGGGTGAGATCGTTGCAGGTGCCCCCTGGACTGGCTCTTGTGCGGGCGACACATGAAATTGTTCGAGCGAGATCGTTGCCAGTGCCCCTGGGCTGGCTGTTGTGTGGGTGACACATGAATTTTTTTTTTTTTTTTCGAGCGAGATCATTGCCAGTGCCCCTGGACTGACTCTTGTGCGGGTGGCACATGAAATGCACCATTTTGAGCGTGGCCACTGACAGTACCGCCTGACTGGCCTTCGTGCGGGTGACACGTAAAAGCACCCACTACACTCTCTGAGTGGTTGGCGTTAGTAAGGGCATCCAGCTGTAGAAACTCTGCCAAATCAGATTGGAGCCTGGTGTAGCCATCTGGTTTCACCAGTCCTCAGTCAAATCGTCCAACCCATGCTAGCATGGAAAGCGGACGTTAAATGACGACGACGACGCTACATGTATCATGTGACCATACAAATAACTGTCTTTAATTCAACAGCTGCTCGGAGGAGATTAGTTCTCAGTACATCTACATGTCTTGTGAGATAACTTTAGACACATATTTCTCATTTTCTTGATGTGGTACATTAAAAGCCCATTCTTCCATCTGTCCATCTTCTACGCCCTCTGTTCCTGAGAAGGTTGTATCGGGTATAGTCCTTATGTACCTGCTTCACAAGGTCCTATCAGAAGCAACTGTCATTAAACCTTTTGGCTGCATGACCAACTGAGACTGTGGATATTAGCAAACCATCTTGGTCTTGGTCTGACCTTAGGTTTCCTACAGGTTAGTTCAACTTGAAGCAATCTGTCTTGCAATTCTTTCCTGTGCCATTACAATCATATGTCCATAGCATCAGAGCTGTGGCTTCTCAGTACAGACAAGTATTGGCTTGAGAGCTTCTCTGATCTCTGAACATCACACCTTGTTAAGTAACATTAGTCCAGAGATTCTTCAGATTAATGTTACCCCATTTTGGCCACTTGTATTTGTGGTTGTGAGTGGAGGCGCAATGGCCCTGTGGTTAGGGCAGCGGACTCGCGGTCATAGGATCGTGGTTTCGATTCCCAGACCGGGTGTTCTGAGTGTTTATTGAGCGAAAACACCTAAAGCTCCACGAGGCTCCGGCAGGGGATGGTGGCGAACCCTGCTGTACTCTTTCACCGCAACTTTCTCTCATTCTTACTTCCTGTTTCTGTTGTACCTGTAATTCAAAGGGGTCAGACTTGTCACACTGTGTCACGCTGAATATCCCCGAGAACTACGTTAAGGGTACACGTGTCTGTGGAGTTCTCAGCCACTTGCATGTTAATTTCCCGAGCAGGCTGTTCCGTTGATTGGATCAACTGGATCCCTCGACGTCGTAAGCGACGGAGTGCCAACAACACATTCGTGGTTGTACGCTTTCAGTTATTACCCAACATTCATTACCATAAGAAAGGATAAGCATGGAAAGCAAATCGAAGATAGCAAGTTTGGCTTATTTAACCCTTTACCATTCAAATTATTCTGTCAAATGTAATGCTTATTGATTTGTATAGTTTTGAATTAATCCTGCATTATTTTGCAACCTTGAGATTTCAATGATGCGATTGTTTATGTTCAAAATGACATTCTAGGGTAGGTGTGAGGTGCAGTGGCATATGGTAGTTGTTGTCATTGGGTGTGCTGCCACACCGACCATACCATTACTCTTTAACTTGTTTCAGTCATTTGTCTGCGGCCATTCTGGAGCACCGCCTTTTAGTCAAGCAAATCGACCCCAGGACTTATTCTTTGTAAGCCTAGTACTTATTCCATCAGTCTCTTTTGCCGAACTGCTAAGTTACAAGGACGTAAACACACCAGCATCGGTTGTCAAGCGATGTTGGGGGGAGAAACACAGACACACAAACGCTCACACACACACACACATATATATATATATATATATATACATATATATATACATATATACGACGGTCTTCTTTCAGTTTCTGTCTACCAAATCCACTCACAAGGCTTTGGTCGGCCCGAGGCTATAGTAGAAGACACTTGCCCAAAGTGCCACGCAGTGGGACTGAACCCAGAACCATGTGGCTGGTAAGCAAGCTACTTACCACACAGTCACTCCTGTGCCTATGACTAACATTAGTATTACTCAAATTAAATATACAAACTGTATTTCTGATACTGCCCAAACTTGTAGTGTTTATAATGAATTTGCCATTTTCGATGGGTGTCCAGCACGCACCTAGCACACCGGAATATATGCCCCTGGTGAGATGTCAGATCTGACCAGTTTGAACATCAAGCATGTAGAATATTTTGGCTGGATATGGCTGGTTTTAAATGCTAAAAGAATTAACCCACTTCTCCTCTTATGAGGACCAAATGCTGGAAGTGATGCATTTCTCTACCAGCACCTGCAATTCTAGCATCTACTCCAGCCACTCCTCTTGTTTGTTTAATTCTTACCGGCATAAAGAAGCCATAGCACCGACTGCCCGCTATGTAAGTTGTGCCCTCTCTAAAAATGAATATCTCGCACAGATGAACTAAAATTGTACTGCCTAAGTTCAGATGCATCTGTCTACTATATTTAAACACACATACACTCAGGTGGGGCTATGTGTAAGTTCATTTTTGCAAGAACCAGCATACGAGAGAGAAATATAAATTGAAAGATAACATCCAAGAGGAAGACAAATGAAACCACAGTAGTAACAACAACAACAAAATATAGCTGTTATTAAAAATAAAAATTTAAAAAAAGCCCCCTTGGAAGTGAACACAAACTAAAATAAAATGAAACTATAAAATAAACATTGAGATAAGATGGAGGAAGTCTGTTATTACTGCTACCATCATTACTACTACTACTACTACTACCCTCATCACCACAATGATGATGACGGAGACAACCACCACTGCCGCCACCGCCACCGCCACCCCCACTACTACTACTACTACTACTACTACTACTACTACTACTACTACTACTACTACTACCCTCATCACCATAACAACAACAATAACAGCAACAACCACTATCACCACCGCTGCTGCCACCGCCGACACCACCACCACCATCACCACTGCTGCTGCTGCTGCTACTACTACTACTACTACTACTATAGTATTATTATCTTTGATGTTATCACCACCACCACTACCACCATTGTAATAGCCACTCCATCAATATCTTCATCAACAGCAGCACCACCACCTCACCCCTACTTAACCCCACCCCATCATCATCATCATCATCATCATCATCAGTACCATAGAAAGGAAGAAAAAAATTAATATGGATAAAACTTAAGAGAGAAATAGCTATAAAAAGGCAAAAGAGTAAAAGAAAAAAAAAGCACAAAAAAAAGAAGGAAAAACAATGAAGCTGATATGACAGTAAAAAAAGAAAAAAGAAAAGAAAAGACAACAATAACAACAAAACCAACAACAACAGGATGCTCAATAAGAAAACTTGATTTTTCCCTCATAGAAGTACACCTTCCTATCAAAAAAGATTTGAAGAATTGTCATGTGAAAATAAGTTGTTAAAGGAAAATAAAAACCTGGGTTTGTTTTGCCCTTATTATGAGATTGAATGAAGGAATATAAGAATATAGAAGCAATAACAGAATGACAGAATGGAAAAATAAAAGAACACCTGTTATATTTCATAGAATGGTAGTGTCTGTGAAGTTTTATATAAACCTAATGATGAAGGGCAAAGTGTGCGAGCTTTTGTAGTGAGGCCTAACCATGAAGGGTAAAATGTGTGTTCTTTTGTAGCAACTCCACCTGGAAGTTTGCAAGAGAGTGAACCCTGTTAAGATATCCAGGGCCGGATTAGGATTCATAAAGGTCCAAAGCACTTAAAAGATTTTGGTGCCCTCGTTGTTGTTGTTGTTGTTGTTGGCACTCTGTCGCTTACAACGTTGAGGGTTCCAGTTGATCCAATCAATGGAACAGCCTGCTCGTGAAATTAGCGTGCAAGTAGCTGAGCACTCCACAGACACATGTACCCTTAACGTAGTTCTCGGGGATATTCAGCGTGACACAGTGTGACAAGGCTGGCCCTTTTGAATTACAGGCACAACAGTAACAGGAAGAAAGAGTGAAAGAAAGTTATGGTGGAAGAATACAGCAGGGTTCGCCACCATCCCCTGCCGGAGCCTCGTGGAACTTTAGGTGTTTTCGCTCAATAAACACAACGCCCGATCCAGGAATCGAAACCGCAATCCTATGACCATGAGTCCGCTGCCCTAACCACTGGGCCATTGCGCCTCCACTCTGGTGCCCCCATATATATATATATATATATATACATACACACACGTGTGCACGTATGCATGCACACATACACATATACATGTAATTCAAAATCATCATCATCATCATCATTTTATGTTTGTTGTCCATGCTGGCATGGGTTGGACGGTGTGACCAGAGCTGGCAAGCTGGGGGTCTGCACCAGATATCAGTCTGATTTGGCATGGTTTCTACAGTTGGATGCCCTTCCTAATGCCAACCACTTTACTGAGTGTGCTGGGCACTCTTACATGGCTTCACACAGGCACTTTCATGTGACCCCCACATGGGCAATTTTATGTAGCACTGCACAGGTACTTTTATGTTGCACTGCATGGGTGCTTTTACATGGCACCGCACAGGCACTTTTGCGTGGCACCTCCACAAGTACTGTGCACCACCAGATGGATAAGTCTTAGCACTTTTGCTGCTGGGTACAAGAGTAAACCATAATATAATTTTTTATTTTTGAAAATGAAGCAAAGCTAAAAGATAAAAAATTATGTTTATTTTTGTATACTTCCACTTCATTTATAATCGGAAGGTTTTCTCCTTCCTTTTCAATTGCAAAATCTGATCAGATCCTTGAAACAAATCTTATGTAATACATATGCTGCTATATTTAGTAGCAATAGAACATCCTGAATGTTATTTTAGCAAGTTTTTGTGGATGGACGGAGTGCGGATAGCTTTGGTGGTTAGAAGTGGTGGTTAAAACTGTATTGTTTGTAAAATGGTTGGCATTAAGAAAGATATCCTGGAGTAGAAACCATACCAAAGCAGACACTGGAGCATGGTGTAGTCTTCTGATTTGCCAGCTCCACATCAAATCATCAAACTCATACCAGCATGGAAGGATGACACCAAATGATGATGATGATGACAACGACGATTGACAACAACGACAACGATGACAATGACGACGACAATGACAATGATAACAATGTGGGTGATGATGATGATGATGATGATAATGATGATCCTGCCATATATTCTAAGACAGCAGAGTATGGTTTCAGACAGGTTTAGTTGCTATCTCTAGCATAGTGTGCAACAGTATAAGAGCTGTCTTTTTGGTCTATCATAATAATTAGTGATGGTTGTGGTGGATGTAGTAGTAGTAGTAGTAGTAGTAGTAGTAGTAGTAGTAG